>NW_009604667.1:13920-53188 GCF_000690535.1 Cariama cristata | reverse complement strand
CTCGAGATGTGGCCTCACCAGTGCTGAGTGGGGGCGGGTCGGGGGGACACACGATCACTGCCCTGGTACTGCTGGCCATCCTATTCCTGATACAGGCCAGGATGCTGTTGGTCACCTTGGCCACCTGGGCACACTGCTGGCTCATGTTCAGCCGGCTGTCAACCACCATCCCCAGGTCTTTCTCTGCTGGGCAGCTTTCCAGCCACTCTTCCCCAAGGCTGTAGCATTGCATGATGCTGTTGTGACTCAAGTGCAAGACCAGGCATATATACCATAAAGCACCCAATGATGCTAAATCCCTACATTTAGGCAAGTAGGGATATTCAGAAACTACCAAGAGATCACACTAAACCACATTTTACAATAGCAATCCTTCAAGCAATGACACTGGGACTTTCTGTCATAGGAGGCTGTGGAGGCAGACAGTATCATCAAGTCCAAAATGTCATTAGAAAATTAAAGGATAGTATGTCCATAAATGGATACTATAGGAAATACGGAGGAATGTACCCTCTAACTTCCATAGAAATTGGTCAGGGTCCCTAAGATTCTGTAACACTTGTTTGCTTTCTCCTTAGGGAGTGAGTATTGGGTTAGATGGACTGCTGGTCTGACCAAGTAAGGAATTTCTTGTGTTCTTACAGCCATAACTGAATCCTACTCTATAGCGTAGGAGAGGAAGGGAGAATTCTTTGAGTAACCAGGAGATTATTTGAACATTTTTTTACCTTTAGTGACTTTGATCCACAAGTTATTTAAGAACTAGATTTTCCTCTTTTTTTTTTTTTCCCATGCCAAAACTCTTTTGTCTGTGAGGTCTCTGGGCTATTCCATATAATCCTCCTTTTTAAAACAGATTACCTGCATTCTTTCACCAAAAATAATCCCCTTCTGCTTCTCCCTGTACAGTTAATTCACATATGATGTGGACAAATTATTGGCATTTAACTGAAAATTCCCTTTAATAAAACCATATTCATTCAGTGATGTTCAGTGATTAAGTTAACCAAATGCTTCCAATTAATTTTCCCCTTAATTTGCAATGAAATTCTATAAATAAAGAGCTATGCACTTAGAGAGAAGAAAGATTTCCCATTTTCACTCAATATGAAAGAGAAAAGCAGAAAAATATATGACAAAATTGATGTTAACTTTAGCATAGTTATATAAGTTTGTGCTGGCCAAGCTATAGCTCTTAAAAAAAAGAATTTCTGAGAATCACTAGTCAGTGACATAATTGACTTTTGGTGGCTTCAAAAGGCCATGAACACAGCTAATAGTTTTTGGCAGTTCCAAAGGCATTAATCACGATCAATGTGCAATATTAAATAAGGCTCCTTCAAAATGAATATAAATTAAGACTGTAATTCCATCTCAGCCTTCTGGTGACATGAGGAAACCACTCGAGTTTCACTCTCATGGTTTATGATGTCCCCGGAAGCCTTTGATGGAATTATAGCCTTATTAAGTACAGTTGGGGTACATTATTCCTTAAATTATTGCAACTACAAGTCATTATTCCCTTTAGAAATTAGAACTTGCTGTACTTTCATCAACCATGTAATCTTGAAGTAAGTCGGGGGGAATTTCATTGTGGGAGGGTATCTGCTTTTTAATTTCTGTCACTACTGTACATGCACAGCTTGATAGAGTTGTTAACATTTAACATTAACAGCCCTCACACTTTTTTCTTTTGTTTTAAGAAACACTATTCACAACAATATAATAGAGTCATCACTGATGTTTATATAGCATTTTATAGGAGATTTCAAATCAATTTTTTAACCATTTTTACATAAGATCATTCAACCACCAATGAAATAAAATAGAATTCCAAAAGAGAGATGAAGATGGCAATAGGCATAATGTACGTATTAATAGTATTTCAGTAAAGACACATGCAATCATATCCTGAGTAAGAAAAAATGTGGTATGTAATCTTTAATTCCTCAGAATAGTTCAAGCCTTCACCTGAAGTTCAAGAGAGCAAGACAAGGACTTTTTGGTTTCCAGTCTGTAGCATGGGCAGGAGCGGTGGTTCTGAGGAAGAGTAAGATACATACTGTATCAGCCAGACTGACTATTTTGGAGGTTTCTCACAGTATTACCTGCAGACCATGGCCCACAAGAACAGTGCTCCTATGGGAGCTGGGAATGCTGGAGATGCTCCAGCTGGTCTGGGACCCTTGCTGGCTCAGGAGGATGAACTGCTCCCTCAGCCAGTAGTGTCCATACCAAACTCTGTTTAGTTTATAATATAAAAATCAATGTCAATATTTCTGTCAATAACAGGAGTAGTGTATATACTGCAAGTTAAATATTTTTATTGTGGGCAGGTCCGATGTGGCATAAGATGCGTACAAGTTCTGTAGCATTTCTTAGTTAAAAGGAATGAAGCCATCTGGAAAAAATGTACGGTATTTATAAAGCATGCTTCTAAGATGAGAATTTTTATTTTGTAATGATAGTTTAAATTATCACAGCCTTACCAGTTTAGTTAGCTTTGTGTATTAGCTTCTTTCAACAGTTCTCACACTGCCTAGGCTTTTAAATAGTGGTAAGTACTATTCAATGCCACATACTGAAAAGAAAACTTGTTAAAGAAAACCCCTAAGTGTAGCACATATATCATTAAGCCTGAATGGGTTCAGGGCTTTTATTCTTTTTTTTTTCTTTTATATGCTATTTTGAGGACTGTATTGGGTAGAAAGATTTCTGCACCCTGTTCTCCCACAACTTTTCATATTGTAAAAATACCTAGTTATAACTAAGAAACAATAAAACTTGTCATCACATTCACATAAAGTTTTGTGGGTTTCTGGCAAAGATGGAGTTTCCATTTTGAGTGAGTCTTAGAGAAAGAAGAATCCTTGGTTATTCAGAGAAGTTATACAAGGTATTTATTTGCATTTCCAACAATGGGCTAGAAAATGTGGCCTTGTACTAAAGAAATATATTAAACAACACATTTAAATTTTAAGACACAATATTATGCATATCTTTGGAGGGGTTGTATTTCTATGAGTGTAGCAATCCTGCTACATGCCTTTGAATACTTTTGTCTTGAAAAGATACATGCAGATCTTTTAGTAATCAGTGTTACTATTTCCAATTATTTCAGTAATACATTTCATATTTACAAAATTAACAGATGGGTGCAAGTTTCTGAAGGATTACAGTGAAAATCATAATATTTATCAAAGATGAAATCTGAAAAATATACTGTGTTGTGTTAGCTTAGCTAATTTAATTATTATTTAAAATTCTAGTGCTTAAAAGTAACGCACCCTTTGTGCAAGTTTGGTGTATTGGAGTTTGAATTTTTTTATTGAAATAAAGTTTGCTTCTTGCAATCAGAGCAGAATTCTAGCCTGAAATGGCATAAAAAAAGAAAAGAAAGATTTAAAGAGTCACAAAAGTCATGAACTCTTCCTATACTGAGTTTATTTTGTAAATATTTTAAAGAGTTGTCATTTGGGGTTGTGAATGTCTGAGGACCATTAATTCTTTATATTCACATTGAGGGTTTGCTTTCAAATAAATGGTAGCATGAAATGTTATAAAGCAATGCACACAAAGGGTCTGCTTTTTAAAATCCATGAATAGTTTGCAGATGTTTACAGACTAGGGATGGTTGGCTTAAAAATGATGTGTCGTGGCTAGTATTAGAATTATCCTGAAAGACAGAGAAGTACAACACACAATTTAACACATCGTTATGGTGATGTAAAACTTTGTCTTCTATTAAGATAAGACAAATGTGATGAACAGAAATTTTCCAATATGTACAACTCAAAAATATTTTACATCTGAACAATCAAGAAGTAATGGGGTAATGCCATAAGTGTAGCTAATGTGTAAAATCCTGCAAAAGTAATGATCCATATTAAATTCCATGTGCCAGTTATAAATATCAGCAACGACAGAGAAAAAAGACGTGTTTTATTGGTTGCATTTTTTTTATCTAATTATACACTGCTTAGTATTATGAATGCACATAAATTTGCCTTTCAAAACTTACACATTTTAGATTTAAAGCCTGCTACAAAAACACACTGAGAGGCACAGGGAAAGACGATGGATAACAGGAAGTATTTAAAAGGAACTTTTCTATTTACAGTAGTCTTTTTTTTATTAGATGGAATTAATATGTTAAAGAATTAAACACATAAATATCATCAGATGTTCAAAATGCATCTTAAATAACAATACACAAGACAATTGTAATTGATCAGGCAGAAAACATCCTGAAAGCGATACTCACATGACTGACATGTTGCCAGCTGCCATGGATAACATTTTCAGGACAGACCATTAGGATTGTGTGTTTTTCACAGCTCTACTTGTCTGTTTAAGTTTAGCCTTCCTGAAATTCCATCAAACTAACTGATAGAGTTGGGTAAAAATTTATTTCTGTCTTTAAAAAAAAATTTTAATTGTGATTTCACTTTTCCAAGCTAAGGAAAATTAGTGAAGTTTCAAAAAAAAAAAAATAAATTGTAATAAGCCAGCAAAAGAGAGGGACTTGTTCTGGAACAGCTAAGGTCACCATGACATGAATATTACCAGAGATGTCAAGGACCTAAATCCAAGACCTTTTTTCCATGATTCAGAACAAGAACCAAAACTTCGTCTTCTGGTCTCAAATGTATGACCAAGCTATGCTGTTATTTGCTTTTAAAAGTCTTTCTCTTATTCCTCCCTAGTACTTTGAGAACATTTCATTAAAGAAGTCTTCATTAAAGAACACTTCTGCATATGCCTGACTCTGAGCATAGAAGTTTTTTTGTAAGATCCAGTCTCAGAGAGGTATTTACTTTGATTGTCGGGGAGCTGCAGGAAGACACCAATTTACTTTTATTGTACTATGGCAGAATTTATGACATTATTGCTAAGTAACTTCTGTAGGGAAGGGATTTAAAGGATGGATGGATGGGTTCCAGTAACAGCAATCCCACAAGGCTACCTTGCCAACTTTCACTGTTATCTAAATGTTCAGCTTTCACTAAAACCTAACTCAGCTTCTAATTCTGAAAGAAAGGTAACCTCTATCACACAGCAATCTGCTTTTTCCAGGCACAGACTCGAAAGCAGTGCTGATGACGTTCTTCCTGCCCATGTTCTTGCAGGCTCTTTAGCTCCTTTTGTGCCATTAACAATAAACAGATTTGTTAGTTTTTTAGTACTGAGAATTGCACGTTTTGGCAACGCAGAGGAAGATGTCACTTGGTTTTACGTTCCTGGAGTGCTATAGGGTTTCTAAAGAGCTGCAGCTTTCAAGGAATACTTATTGTAGAATTCGTACTTCTACAGGGAGAAATGATGGCTGTTCAATTTCCAAGTGCCCCTTTCATCATTAAAGTTTCATCACAACCCAGTATTCTTCAACTGAACTCATTTTGTTAAGTCAACACACAGACAAAACCCCACCTCTGATTCAACACCATGATTTGCTTAGTTATGTGGGTAATGCATTGCAAATTTTACCCCATTGCTTTGTGCTAAGGTATAAATATGAAAATATGGTATTTAAACATTGCAGTACTGATGTGCAGGGCATGAGTTTAACATCTTGCATATTAAAAAAGTGAATTTGTAACATTTGGTGAATTTCAAGCATAGTGATAGAATTATGCATCTTATTTCTTTTCTAATTTAGCATATGGCTCCATTACGACCACTGTTAGTAGTTTTCAATTTTTTCACTAAACTAAAATAAACTAAAAAAATCAGGAACTGCAAACTTAGAGTTTAAATTGCTTCTTGACCAATGAAAAAACATATTTCACAACAGCGAGACTTCAAGACCTTCTCAGTTGTCTCTTGTTTCCTCCCCTGGCTGTGCGGTGGGTCCCCAGCTGAAGAGGAGCTCTACGGAAACCTGCCTCATGTCCATTCTGACCAGGAAGATGCACCGCTGAACGTTAGTCATCCTGTTTGAAACGAGTACTGAAGAAGGCTGTTTTCTCTGAAAATTTGGTTCAATTATTTTCAGTTTGAGTAACTATGGATAGTCTTAAAAACGTGTGCTAATGACTAGTTTAGACTACTATATCCTCAATATATATAGCTCCAGTGGGCCTTATTGTATGATTTTATATATGTAATATGCATGTGTGTGACCAAAGACAGAAGAATAACCTCACTAGTTAGAATTTTGTCTTCAGTTGACAAAGCTGAGCCACTTCTGTAGCCCAAGAACATATCCATTCAACAGGTTGCGACAATACTAAATCAGACTGTAGTGTAGAAATGAAGAATATTTGAAAAGACTGACAATTTTTGTACAGTTTTAAGGATCTTTCAAGGTGATAAATTAATGCGACTATTTATATGATATGACTTTAAACCTTTAATCTCATTATTTAATACACTCAGTTCAGCTTAACTTTTTTCTTTATGAGTGACATCATTGAAATAAGGTGCCCAAAAAGTCATCTCAACATTGGTGCATCACCGTCTACTTGAAGATGCACATAGGCTGTAATTGGAAAATTTGCATGGAAGTGGAATTATTGCGGATAGACTGATCCTTCTATTAATAATCTCTCTACAGTGTCTTTTTGTCTTAAAAAAATGCTAAAAGGGCTGTTCCACATATGGCATCAGTTTGATAACTGAAATAATTAAATTAGGTTTGCCGAGTGGGGGTTTTGTTTGTTTGTTTGTTTGATGCAAGTTCTAACACTGACCTACTTCCCACAGGTGTTAGAATTTGTCATCAAATTTTCTGCTGAGTTAATTTTGTTAACTTTGGTGAAATTACTTCGGTGAAAATGTAGCCCCTAAAATATATAATCCAGAAAGCACATCTCTGCAGGACTTTCAAAAGGCATTAAGGGTCTCCATGTGGATGAGTAATACAAAGACTAGACTTGGAAGGATGATTGTTTTTCAAATGCCATGATAATACATGCACTTCCCTATTTATTTATGTGTGATCATGGGGTAAAATAGTGGGGAACTTTCTTTAAAAAAATTCAGAATAAATGATAATGTGTAAGAAGACTATGCTTTGCAGTGGTCTGTTTATCCCCACAGTTGCAATTTTCATGCTGAATTAATGCTGAGCTCTTTCTTCCCTTATTAAGATGAAATTTCTGCATTAGGAAGGGAAAAAATAAATCTAGGCATTCTACTCAATATATTTTAGAAAAGGTTTGTGATACAGTGTGATTTTATGAGATTAAAATATCAAAAAGAATTAATTTTACCTAATGAGAATGATTATAATATCTCCAAAAAAGCACAGATATTGCATGATATAACATCATGTTACATATCTCACGTTTTGAACATTTAAAGTTCTACTTTATGGATTCTATCAGCAGGGGATCTATTGTTAAGTAATATGTTTTAATGGAGTTGCTGTTGTGCTTCTCTAATGGAGAGTTTATAAAATTATAATTAGTGTAATCCTGCCTCTATTACATAAAATGACAAAACTGCCATTTACTTCAATGGGAACAATATTAAGTATGCTGTCGTAATTAACCTTCTCCATCCTTCTTTCAAACTTGTTCCTCTCAGATAACCATGGAACACTTTATAGTTGGTAGTAGAGATTAGGGACAGATTAAACAAAATAAAAGAAGCCTACATAGTTGATATCAGTTAACAGAGCAACTCTAACATAGGATCCTCAGGAAGGGAGGTTAGAAAATAGGCTGAAATAAACTGAACATGAAGGGGGAATATCCTGTTCTTCACAGGCTTTGCAGCATCTCTCAGGAATTGTACTGATAAATTGTGCACAAAGATTCTTTGTGTGTCTTGCTAGAGTCAGCAAACCATTTTTGTGAAAAATGTAATGGATGGGGAGTGATGCTGCTGAATAAAAAAAAAAAAAAAAAAAAAAGAATAAAAAGAAGTGAGACACCATTATTGATCATTACAGCAATGTTACTGACCCTGCTGCTAAAGTTAACTCACTATTCAGAAACCTCTATGCTGAAGAGGGTAAAAGCAAAGTTGAAACTTGCTTTCTCTGTACATGTTTAGGGAAAAATAGTTTGTAAATATAACAAAAAGTTAGGAATTTTAACTTCAGTTTTACCTCCAGTTGTTAATCCAGGAGATTAATTGTCTTGCAGTTCTCAAAATGAACTGCCTCCTGTGGAAAATAGATTAAATACAAGATGTACTTAGAGGCTGTGAACACTGATTTGGTCTTCATCACACTCACAGGAAAACATTTTCTCTGATGTGCCTTCTTTTTCTTTATTTGGATCTCTCTTATTATTTGATCCATATCTTTAAATGCCCAAAGTACTGCAGGAGCAACAGGATATTGGAAGTACAATATCTTCTGGGATGGAATAGCTGAAGACATATTAAGGAAAAGTGTAGATCTAACTCCGTGTGCATCTTCTGACAAAGCCCAATTTAAATGAGTTGTAAACTGAACAGTAGCCAAAGCAGCAACCTCTTAAATGTAGTCACTAGAGAAACTATGACGTCAAATCACACACCAACAAGAAAATTAAGCATGGCTTTCACCTGAGAATGAGAACACTCATCTGCAAGGGGAGTCTCAATGCCAATGAATATTTGTGCATTTTGTACAACTACTGTTGAATATAGAACATGAGCATTTGTTAGTGCAGGAACTGGAACCCCACTTCCCCTCAGCCTAGGTCATTAGACTCCAAGGTCGTACCCAGTCCACAGTATAGGCAATGAGTATTCCACTATGCCAGACAGAATGTAACAACTTCAGCAACAGAGAAAAAGGAGCCTGCGCTACTTTGAAACTAAAATCCTCTAAATTCACACATTTATTGGTTTTACCAGTTTTTTTCCCAAAACATTTGGCCTTATATGTTTATGCTCATAATTTGAATATCGTACAATATATGTGTTTAAATTACATGTAGCTTTTATATTTTGTTTAGCTATCAGTGTCATTATTATTTAAATATAAGAATATATGAACCATATATATCAACCATTTTCATACATATATATATATAAAAAGTTTGACTATATTATATATATATACACAGTATATATACACATATATACAGAATATAGTCCTGGTAACATGGCCACATTATGACTATGAACTCATTAAAAAATAAATTAGTTCCCTCAGCAGCTGCAATCTTTCCAAACAAACAGTGCTGGTACAAATACACCTGATTATGGGGCCAGTGTAATTGCACATTGACTGAATCAACATTCTTCTTGTTTTTTATTCAGAATCTTATATTCACAAAAATTAGCTGTGACTTTCTGCAGATCATCACTATTTTGCATTAACCTTGGCTGAGTTATTCCTCTGAAAGATTTTACTTCTGTATTTCAAGATGTGAACTTCAGGTTAGTTCATGTACTATATTTTAGATTTTAGAGGATTTGATGAAAATTTCAGTTTTAGTATATTTACTAGAAACAATAATCATGGAATATATTATTTTTATTTAGTAACCATGGATTAAGTTATGGAAATATAGACTAGATTGCTCTTATAACTTTGTCTCTTCCTTTTACAAACAGTTTAGGAATTGTTATTTGTTACTACTTCTTTTGACAATCAAATGTCCAAATGGCTTTGAAACATTTCAATGATACTTATGAAAAAGTTACCACCAAAAATACATTTATAAAAATATGCATGCATGACTCCATTCATGTATGTTTGTATCAATGCCTATATTTAGAGATTAATTTAAAGTAGAATGAAATGAGTGAATAGTGTTTTCAGTTTCCCATCTGCACTCACAGAACTCCGTATTAATGCTGCTTCTGAGTCACAGCTTGATAAAAAGTTACATAGGGATGAAACATTTTGGATACAATAATAGTTCGAGAAACCTCTAACCATGGTTCCTTTCTAGTTTGAAAGCAGTCTAGATAACTCAAAATGCAAAATGTACAGGCACCTCATCTTTTGCTTGTATCTGAAATACAGTGAAATTTTTTGTTTCATTATTTCTAAACTAGTGAACACCAAGGAGTACTGGAAATTTTGTGAGTGTCTTTCATTAAGTTAATCTCCCTTCTGTTTTACAACCCAAAGGTTTGCATTTCAGATCTGTCACCGAATGCCATTTATTTCAAAACTGATGAGTGTTGTCCAATTACCTATTCTTCCACTTGAATAGTAATTGAGTTCTGCTTAAGGACTCTTATGCATTGTTTGAATAAGCCTGATGGAACTCTGCAACACTTCTCAAGGACAGTAACAAGCTACTGTGCTTGTGAGACTGCTCCACAGGTACAAAGAGAACTACGAACCATATTTTATCCAAGTGCCATGGATAGCTGGAGGGTAAGGACCTTTGTGCTTGAAAGAGCAAACCCTTCTGAGATTTACAGTCGAAATCAAATCCCTCCACCCAGACACCATAGAAAGGTGAGGTAAAGAACACAGTATGGCTCTTCGTGACACTACATGTTGCTCACATTTATTGTTTTCTCTTCCAGTTCTCCTATGTAAACGACTCTAACAGCCTCAGATTTTCTTCTTGCCTCTCAGTAGCTACACTGAAAGCTGCAGGATTAAACTCTGTACCAGAAAGCAACCCTGTCCATTGTCTCAGAAAGGGTTATTAACACACTTAATAACAAGGGTTATTAAGGATTATTAATATGTAATTAAATGCTTCAGATGCCATTTCTCATGAAAGTTGGACATGACTTTACTTTTCTCTTGGTTCTGAAATCATAGTGCTAAAGCTGTTTGGTTTTCCGCTGGTCTTTTGACACCAGAAGTGATGTCCAACAGCAAATGTGCTGTCAGTCAGTCTTATATAGAAATTGTCGGCTTTCTTCCACAGTGGGATCAGTGACCTTTCACTGCATGAAGGGGGCTGACATGACAACACACCTTCTATAATTTTCGCAATATATACTTTTTTGCTGCTGCAGATGTATTGACCTTCTAGTCACACAGACACGAGACTGCTGGCAGCGTAACCTCCTCATTATTTTTGTTTCCTATTGTCCTTTTCAAAAAAAAGTTCCTTTTCAAATTTCACATTATCTATACATAATCATCCAATTGTTTGATAGCTGGCTGTACATTTATTTCTTATAACAAACATGTATAATCAGGATATATATATTAATATTAATTAATAATTGCTAATATTAATTTAACTTATTCAGAGAATAATCTTTGGTCATATATTGCACAATTCTTACTTGCCCTAGTTTATGAAAGATTTTTTTGGTGATATGAAATGGCTTAGGTTCAAATTCTCAAATGCAGATATACAGCTCCTGTCTGGATACATAAACCATCACGATTTGAAAAGAGTTAGGCAGTTACACTGGATATTTTAATCTGCAACAAATGGATGTTATGCATATATGGATTTCAAGGGGCTCCATGCAGGTGTTGTTTCTTTGTGAAGACTGTCTTCAGACTTCTCAGTGGCTTAGGCTAAACTGGCTTTGTTGCCCCAACGACCACGATGAAATACTTGGAGAAGGATGGAGAAATCATTTTGCTATGTAGACAAGATGCACCATTTTTCAAGGTAGTCTCCAAACACACCTGCTATGCACCTGTTCCCATTGTCCTTGCCCCTGCTCTTTGCCAGACTGACCTAGAGCCAGGTGTTACTGAGCCCAAGGTTTTATTCCCTCTGTCGTCTCTGACCTGTTGGAAAGGAGAGTGCTGGGCATCTATCCTGTGGCCACTGCTGAGTTGGACACTTGGCATCAGTCGGCATCAGTCAGCATCACACTTGTGTTGAAATCTGGTGCTGGTGCTGATATGGTCAGCTTTCAGGAGTGGTTCTTCAGCCAAGCAAAAGGGCAATCTTAAAGGCTAGGCGCAGGGAAACAAGTGTGGTGCTCTTTGCACAAAGCTCTCTGCTGCAATTTTTTAATCTATTAGTGTCCCACAAAGTTTAACTGAGGAAAAATGTGTCCTCTGTAGCATACAATAGGATGATTAAAAAGGAAAACTTCAGAAAAGCTCTTTCACTTTGAAATTGTACTGGTTTTCAGAGTTTCTATTTTGCTCCCTCTTAAAATCTGTGGCCTCTTATCAGAAGTCTTTCTGAGGAGTGGAATGAGAGAAGACCAGTCTTCCGGGGAGACCTATTTGGCAAAGACATATTATTAATTTATTCTGCTGTAGCCAATTGCACTATTTCTTTTCATGTTTGTTGGTTTCTTTTAACCACACCCCAAAATTCAGCTAAGAATAGCCTGCAAAATATGAGTTAGTTTTATTGATGTGGTGTCCTGGCTTAGGTAAAACAGGACCAATTCTCCTTTCAGTAGATTTTTCTTTCAGTTACATTTCTTCTAAGTAACTGCACTTTCTGAAGTTAGCTACATGTCTTTCAGACACTGCTTTCAGAATTGGTAACACTTGATGTTTATAGTTGTTACTAAAGTAATGGTAGGATTGGTATGCAGTGAAACTCATGTTTATACTTATTCCTGTGGGAACCAAGGTCACTGCTGGCTCTTTTATGCTGCACAAGTGAAAAGGTGTAAAAGGGTTACATCGGCAGGAAAGTGTGAATGGGACAGGTGACCAAAAACTGACCAACGAGGTATTCCATCCCATCCACGTCATACTCGGTATAAAGCTCGGATTACAGGGGGTCAGTCTCTCTTCTTTCATGGTCGGCATCCCTGTGGGACAGTGCTCATTCTCCTGCCTCTGACCCCAATCCATGTATTCCTGAATCCGGTGCCTGTCGGCTGTGGAGTCCAGTCTGGGACATCTGGGTGCCCGTCCTGCTGCGGCAGAGGTGTGAGGCGCCACGGCTACAATTTCCTGTATCATTGGGAAGCTCAATATTGGTTTTGTATATTTTTTATTTCTATTAGTAGTATTGGTATTAATATTATTATACTCTTTTTCATTGTTATTGTTTCATTAAAGCAGTTTTAATTTTCCAACCAGTAAGCCTTTCTCCCTTTTCTCCTCTCCTTCCCCTTCTGGGAAAGGAAGAGGTTAATAGACCCCAGCCTTAAACAGTGACATGTGGTGAAAAAAATGACTAGTCATCTTGTTCTGTTATATATGTCTATATTTTATGCTATATGATTATTAATCATTATCCATACGTGTGGTTCTTTGCATAGTTTCATGTATTTGTTACTCCTAGTAGTGCACTTTCAGTTGGTCATGTCCCTAGTTGAGTATTCAGCCCACCTGCCCAATTATGTACGCAGGTTTGTGCATCACTGTTTCTCAGACAGGAGAGAGTGTTTTTAACAGGAATGGCCCAAATGAATTACTTTAAACAACATATTTCTATAATTCTGGAAATAGTATTTAGTTCTCCTGACTGACCAGTGATTTGTCATTCGTACCCTGCCATTTATCAAATACTTCAGATTTTTTTTGTCAAGATGTCTTATGACACAACAGAGAATCTAAAGAAACAAAATTTGAAGCGACACCTCAGTTTGCAAAGTACATTGCATTGGTTTTTGGCTGGGATTGAGTTAAGTTTCTTCATAGTGGCTGATATGGGGCTATGTTTTGGATTTGTGCTGAGAACAGCATTGATAACACAGAGATGTTTTAGCTATTGCTGAGCAGGGCTTGCACAGAGTCAAGGCCTTTTCTGCCTCTCACCCCACCCCACCAGCGAGGAGGCTGGGGGGCACAAGGAGTTGGGAGGGGACACAGCCGGGACAGCTGACCCCAACTGACCCAAGGGATGTCCCACACCATGTGGCATCATGCTCAGCAATTAAAGCTGGGGGAGGAAGGAGGAAGGGGGGGACATTCGGAGTCATGGCATTTGTTTTCCCAAGTAACTGTCACGCGTGATGGAGCCCTGCTCTCCTAGGGATGGCTGAACACCTGCCTGCCCATGGGAAGTGGGGAATGAAAAGTGTGGCCAGCAGGTCAAGGGAGGTTCTCCTCCCCCTCTACTCTGCCCTGGTGAGGCCACATCTGGAGTGCTGTGCCCAGTTCTGGGCTCCCCAGTTCAAGAAAGGCAAGGAACTACTGGAGAGAGTCCAGTGGAGGACTGCAAAGATGATGAGGGGACTGGAGCATCTCCCTTATGAGGAAAGGCTGAGAGAGCTGGGTCTGTTCAGCCTGGAGAAGAGAAGACTGAGAGGGGATCTCATCAATACTTATAAATACCTTAAGGGTGGGTGTTGAGAGGATGGGGCCAGACTCTTTTCAGTGGTGCCCAGAGACAGATTAAGGAGCAGCGGGCACAAACTGGAACTCAGGAAGTTTCATCTTAATGTGAGGGGCTGAGCTGCGTACTGGAGTTAAAACATGATGACCATAAAGATGTCCCAGAACTTTAACTGGATAATCCTGGTGCCTATTTTTCGCTTGCTTGAGGAATTTATTTGTCATCTGCCATCTTGGAAGCAACTCATATTTTTGCCAAGTTTTGCTAGAGCCAGCAAAGTTTCTGGATGCTATTGTTTCCAACCAAGCTGCCGCATATAGAGGATGAACAGGAAATGGACAAATGTCTGCTGGAGAATCTGTCCTATGTGAGATATGAGCCATGCTCTCTTTTCTGGTGTGTAAACATCTCTTCTTAAACATTACACTTCATCAGGATTTATTTTGTTTGCTTGGGTTTTAGGGGGAGAGGAGGAAGGAAACTTCTTTCCTGCATTTTCTCAGCTGTCACTTTTTCTTAAAAAGCTTGATACTTATTAGAACTAAAGCTTCTTTATTCCTCCACAGCTCTGTAGAGGTTTCTTAACATAAGAGACAGTCCTATTTTCAATTTATTATTGTTCCAGTACTATCTGCTATTGATTTTGCTCTTATTTTAACCTTTTTTTTTTTTTTTTTTTCTTAAATGCTAAGTCATTTTTCAGCTTCAGGGAAGTAATTCAGCCAAACATTTTGTTGGTGTATAATTCCAAGCATAGCATAAAGATTTTTTGCTGAATTTGTCCTTTGCATATTTTTTAAATTCTCCATTATTTCTTCTACAGTCTTCTTACTGTGTTATTTTAGTACTTGTTTTGCTGGCTTTCAGGAATACCTATTTGGCTAATCACAGTTTCTTTCTATTCATATATATTATCCTTAGAGAGGCCCTGATTCAGGAGTTTTCATAAACAAGTACTGAACTTTAAACTAAACTGCTAAACTATATGATTGCACAAACTAGATATTTATGAATCAAGGCTACAGTTTTATAATTTCTGGTTTAGAAGCTGCCTTTGGTCATTCAGTCTTCTCTCCAGCTGTGACTAATTTGTTGCTTTTACTTTCCTTGGTGCTTGTTTATACTCCCTTTTTAAAACAAAAAGCATTTCTAAAGGATTTGCTTGGATTGATTTTTTTAATGTCTTTATTTTTATTTTATTAGCATAGGACCTAGCATTATGGTGATTCTGGAGTCTAAGGTGGAACAATGGAGAATACTTGTCTCTGTTCAATTACTTTCAGCTGTGAATATTTGCACAATAAGATTATTCAGTATCAAATATACTCTGATCTTACTATAGCCTGAATATTTTTTTTCTTTTTCTTTTTCTTTTTCTCTTTTTTTTTTTTTTTAAAGATGGAGGCTTTGAGGCATATATGATCTACCCATTTCTGATTTTCTTCAATAGCATAGTTACAGACCTATGATTCATCTAGTTTTGGCATGTTAATGGAGTGAACTATCACATAAAAACGAGTATATATTGTTGGGCTATGTTCAGTGTAGGTATACTCCTACTAGAAATAATCTCCATGCTTTTTGGTAGGTAATTATAAGATGGTTCACTTCACAAGTATTCAGATTTTTTTGTAGCTGTAGAAAAAATACTGTATTGCTTCCAATAAATAAACATAATATTCATAAATATACATAGTATCTCATATAATCCATAATATATACATGCATGTGTGTGTATGCAACACCTGAAATAAATCAGTAACACTCATGGTAAGCTTTGAATTGCTTGGTTGTTTAGTTTCAACAGATTTCTTTATAGATGCAATATAAAATTTTCTAAATTCAGAAGTTAGCCTTAAAACCTTCCTCCTTCAGTTAAAAATACTCTATCATTTGGGGCAAATCTGGTGAAATGCTTTTTGCAATCGTGGGTTTTCATCACTACTTTCATTACAGGCTTCACAGAGGCAATCCTACACAATTGTCCAAGAACAGACTCAGAAGAAGCAATTAATCCACTGATAATGTCAGTAGTCAGGGTCTTTTAAAATGGATCCCAGACCTCCAGAGGAATAAATGTCAATATTTAATACCCCTTCATCCTACACTAATAAATTTCCTGTAACAAAAAGTGGAGGATGATCAAATTAGTCGTGGGTCAAGTTCAAACCAGCAAACTAATGCAAATCTCTCATTAAGCATACGCCTACCAGCTTTCATGATTGGGACATTATAATAATTTCATTTTGGTAGGTAGATTTGAATAACTTCTTTCAGTTACAAGCTTTTTGTCCTCCAAGTCTGTGAATGATTTTCAAAAGTATTTACTTTCTGCAGTAATAAGGGTTGGGGGATTTTCTAGTTAAATGGGCATAAGAATCCAAAAGTAAAAAAGATTTGTTTTCTGAATTCTTCTTATAAGCTCCACAGTGAAAGTGACACTATTTACAAGTTTAAATTATTATCCAGTGACGTAAAAACCAGAGCTGTACTATGACTTGCTCATAGCTTGGAAAGAATAAACCCTTTCAGATAGAGTTGTGCTTCATTGTACAAATCCCTGTTACTACAGAGATTATACATTGGTTGCACATAGGGTTACAATAGAAATTAATTGCACAGATCAGAATATTTTCTAAAAGAGAAAGGAACAAAGAAATCTTTCTTAAATGCTAAATACCGTATTTTAATGGTATCTTCAGAATCCTCCCATTCGGTTTAAGATTCTGGCAATTTATGGGCCAATGGCTGATATTATGACTGGGAGAAGACCTTTTGGTGACATTAGGGAATTAGAGTTTGTTTAAAGGCTAGAAAACTGAGAAAAAACTTGGAGAAACACTTGCTTTGTCACAAATTATAGTGAGATCAAGACCAAAGAGGTATAGGAAACCATGGGGTTTTATTGGGTAAATATTATTATCTGAAGGAGAAAGGGAGAGCCAATAATTCTGCAGGTAAAGAAAATTTCAAAATGAGCAAAATCCTCGGAGTGGGATGATAAGGAATTATATGACAGATTATTTATTATCTGAGACTACTAACGACTGTATCATCCATAAATACATATATGAGGGTTTGAGACATGAAGGGTAAAAGGGCATATTGCCCTTACTAACTCTTCAGCTGTCATTATGGGCTGCCATTACATTCATTTACTTGTGTTTCACTTTAATGAGTGCACAAAGATGAATAAGATAAATAACTGAACTGAGGCTACAGTCTTGCAGTTAAGGAACAAAGCACTTGAAAAATTTGCATTAAAAATATCCAAAGAAAGGACTTACGTTCTTACTTGTGGTGTATTAGATCTCATCTATTAACCATGGGTGGCAAAGGGCTACAACCAAAAAACCTAATCTGACCTGGTTAACAGGATTATTATTATAGTCCTTCTTAAATTGCCTTTTGCCCATTCTTGCATCTTTCACTCTTTTCTGTTTGCCACATCTGTAGTACTACTGGATCCATTTCTTACTCCTCTGTCACAGCATTCTACTTTTTTCTTAAAATTCCTTATTGCTTATTTAGAGTTCACTTGAAATTTGATGTTCACCTCAAGATTGGAAACATTTAGAATATGCTAGTGTACTGGAATTGGTCAGTATTTGTTTCTCTCTCTAAATAAATCTAGAGTAGTGATTCTGTTTTTTCCTTTTTCAACTCAATCAAGATTTCCTCTGTAACACAGGTGAAGAAACTGTACTTAACAGGTGGGAAACTGGCCCAATTATAACACTGATAAGTAAACGACTGAGCCAGTGATATATACTGTCAGGCATGCTGTAGCAAGACATGATCTTGAAGGCAAAGTGTTAGAGGATTGTTTTGTTGGGCTTAAGATGCTAAGAGGACTTTAAAAACTACTAGGAAAAAGTAGCCTAGCAGCAGTTTACTAGTGTTTGTCTTGCTGCATCTTTTCTGGTTTGTCTCTATGAAGAAGTACTAGCAGAGTGTCTTTGCTTCACCAATGCAGATGTTGAGCCACTTTCAGTCTTGTTCTCCAGCTCCCAGAGCTGCGTGCAAAGCATCTGGGCAGGTAGGGAAAGAGCACTTCTACCACCAGTAATGCTCCTCTCAGCTGGTGGCTTGCTTACAGAAGGATTTTGTGCATCTCTGGAGCCAGACTATGAAAAGGTAAGAGTGAGTGATCTGGAGTCACACAGTTTTGCTAAATATTGGCTATAAACACTTGTAAAGACCTAATTTTACATTCTATTGGAAATCATTGGATTTTTAGTGTGTCATTCCATTGCTCCAGACCCAGAGCAGATTTATTATTAGAGGTTAAAGAGCTTGCAAGAAGATAAAATTTGCAATATGGCATTTGAACTGATTCTTTAGCCATTCAGTTTTGAGAGGCTGAAGCACTGATGTTGCTACTTGTTTTCTGAGCTGTAACTTATTCTTTCTACCTTATGTCTCTTAAAATTTCTGTACCACCTCCTGCAGTAGTTTTGAACACAATAGCTTCAGCTGAAACAAAATTACTATGAAAATGAAAAAGGAAGCACCAGAGTTGAAACAAAATGGGACAGAAAATTTTTATTCCTCTGTAGGTTATATGTATTTGAACTTGTGTAATGTATTTAAAGAGGGATTCATAGAAGCTCATTACTTCCCTTGATACTATAAAATCCACATCTTAGACTCAGAAATACTCAGATACTGAACAATGAGAACCACCAGCTACCTTGAATGGACTGCAAATAACTATCTAAATGATTCTTCAAATCCAGATGATATAAAAATATTCTCATTTGTTAGCAAGAGGAGACTGAGACACCTGCTTATGTAACATCCACATGTGTTTGAGAATTCATTTGTATTTCTTGGCCTCTCAGACTGCCAGTTAAAAACAACCCAGCAGACAAGAATGCAGCAAAATAGGAGCATTCAGGCTATGTGGTGTAGAATAATGAAAGCAATTTAGACACATCTGGAATAATCCCACATTAACTGCATTAGTGAAACATTTTCTCCCATAACATAATCTGTCAATGGTCTTCTGCAACTGACAGAATAAAACTTCTTGTCAATTTTATTTTTGCATATCCATATTCTCTCTAACAATGGCTTTTCTTCTTTGCGTTTATGCATCACATCACAACCTGTACTCTTACTGCTTCACTGTGAAAATTCAGACTGTTCACATGCGTTTCATCCATGCTCTTTCACCATGCATATTCAGAGAGCTCTTCTACACAAGCCTCTACAACCTGTTTTGAGACATAGAGTTAGTGTTCCTCTGGTGGGAGAAAACATGGGCTTTACAGATGTAAATATATAAGGATATCTGACTATTGGAAGGAGAAAAAACATACCAGGTTATAGCTTTGCCTTCCTTGTTCACAGGTAGGCTGGAAAACCAGGAACAACATATGTTACATCCCTTGTGTTAAACCTTTAGCTATACTCTAAAGCAATGGCAGGAAACAGTTAATAGAAATCTGTTCAGAAGCAGGGACTCAAGATCTCTGTACAATCCAGACATGAGGCAAAGAACTGTCTCTGCAGCAAAGAGGAGCAAAGGAGGACTGAGACAAGAGTCAAGCTGGGAACAGGCTGAGGAGTGCTACCTCTTCACAAGCTCTGAAGATGTGCCCTCAAGGTCCTTAAATACTTTGAATTATTTGATAGAAATCAGTCAAGGCCAGCTCCTGATATTCCCCCATACACTTCATCTAGTGGCTTTGGAGAATCCTTGCAGATGACTGTAAAAATAGCAGGCTGGTAAATTCTGAAAAGCTGAGGCTCTTCCACCTCCTTCAATGATGCTTCACTGTAAAGGCAGTACTGGCAATTCCAGTTCATCAGATAGGTGTTGCTTACAGATCAATCCTGTCTTTCTCATACCTCTTCTTGATCTTTAGAACATATATTCCTATTGCCATAAATAAAGTCATGCAACTGGCAAAGATCTGCAGAAATATTGGCCAAAATGGGGATGTCATGCCAGTTAGTTCTTCCAATAACATGTTTGCAACACAACCAGTGTAAGGCATGCCCCGAAAAAGAGCATAAAATGCTATGCATCAAGAAAATGCCATTGGGGAAAGATCTGCAGCTGTGAGCAGTAATTGGTAAAGTGCTATCATCAAACCTCACATGGTCACATATGCAGAGGGAGACTCATAGCACATCAAGTGTAAAATGAAAGCTGTGATACCGGCAGACATGCAGCCAAGGGAATATTGGTCAATATGCTGAAGCTGCTGGCTGAAGATAGATCTGTTCAACAGTCTCCAAAATATTTGCAACTTTGAAAACAGAAGGAGAAAACTGGAAAAAACAAAATCAGTTGTTCTACTGTGGAAAAGCATCTCATTGATGTAAAGAAATATTCCACAGAAATGAGGTGCAGATGCTGGAAAGACGGATCATTATCAATGAATAATACTACAGTTTCAGTGCTCTCACAAGCATGAAAATGATATACATCACCACTGATCCCTATGGATTTATTATGTCACATGGTCTGCCTACATTCCTCTATCTCCATCAGGCAAACGCTGTGGATGCTGACCAATAAAACTGATGTCCTTCAGTCACAATGAATGGATGAATGAGGAACACAGATCAGTAACATCACTGAGTATAATGGTGGATTAGTAGGCTAAGACACATGAAATATGTGCTGGTATAAAATATTAAACTAATTATGAAGAGTGGTTCTGCACAGCCAACACCAGATGCTTTGATTCTGGCTACTAATCTGTTTGAAACACAAGGCTATGTCATATGTAAGTACAGTCCTGTACATTGGCAAAGTGCCCAGAGGTAGCAAACCTGCGGTAGAATGATGAGAGTGAGAATTTCTCACTCTCTTTTCTAGCTTTAAATAGTAGTCAAAGTTATTTCCTTCCCTCTTAATTCATTCTCCTCCATGTTGAACAAAACTAAAGCTGTACCCCTAAGAGAAAAGAGTTACTCAGATTTAGGGAATAAGGAGAAAGATCATAGATACCAACTGATCTTCTGGCAAGATCATGAAGTAGATCCTCCTGGAAACTATGCATAGGCACATGGAAAATAAGGAGGTGATTGGTGACAGCCAACATGGCTTCACTAAGGGCAAATCCTGCCTGACAAATTTGGTGGCTTTCTGTGACAGGGTTACAACATTGCTGGATAAGGGAAGAACAACTAACATCATCTACCTGGACTTGTGTAAAGCATTTGACATTGTTCCACATGACATCCTTGTCTCTAAATTAGAGAAATGTGGATTTGATGGATGGTCCACATGGTGGATAAAGAATTGGCTGGGTGGTTACACACAAAGAGTTGTGGTCAACGGCTCGATGTCCAAGTGGGAGATTGGTGACAAGTGGTGTTCCTCAGGGGGTGGTATTGGGATCAGTACTGTTTAACGTTTTTGTTGGGGACATGGACAGTGGGATTGACTGCACCCTCAGCAAGTGTGCCGATGACACCAAGCTGTGTGGTGAGGTCGACACAATGGAGGGAAGGGATGCCATCCAGAGGGACCTTCAGGGGCTTGAGAGGTGGGCCCGTGCGAACCTCATGAAGTTCAACAAGGCCCAGTGCAAGGTCCTGCATGTGGGTATCAGGTCAATCCCAAGCACAAATAAAGGCTGGGGGGAGAATGGATTGAGAGCAGCCCTGAGGAGAAGGACGTGGGGGTGCTGGTTGACGAGAAGCTCAGCATGACCCGGCAATTTGTGCTTGCAGTCCAGAAAGACAAACGTATCCTGGGCGGCATCACAAGAAGGGTGAGCAGCAGGTCGAGGGAGGGGGTTCTGCCCCTCTACTCTGTGCTGGTGAGACCTCCACCTGTAGTATTGCCTTCAGCTCTGGGGTCCTCAGCACAAGAAGGACATGGACCTGTTGGAGCAAGCCCAGAGGAGGCCACGAAGATGATCTGAGGGCTGGAGCGCCTCTCCTATGAAGACAGGCTGAGAGGGTTGGGGTTGTTCAGCCTGGAGAAGAGAAGGCTCTGGGGAGACCTTAGACCAGCCTTCCAGTGCCTAAAGGGGCCTACAAGAAAGCTGGAGAGGGACTTTTTACAAAGGTATGGAGTGATAGGACAAGGGGAAATGGCTTTAAACTGGAAGACGAAAGATTTAGATGAGATATAATGAAGAAATTCTTCACGGTGAGAGTGGTGAGGCACTGGAACAGGTTGCCCAGAGAAGTTGTGGATGTCCTGGAAGAGTTCAAGGCCAGGTTGGATGGGGCTTTGAGCAACCTGATCTGGTGGAAGGTGTCCCTGCCCATGGCGGAGGGGTTAGAAGTAGATGGTCTTTAAGGTCCCTTCCAATCCAAACCATTCTATGATTTCAGGCATCATTCTTCCTCCCAGCGGAGAGTGGGAGGTAAGATTTGGAAGATATATGGAGATCTCTAAGTGGTTATAGGTAGGGTCCATTTTTCCTTTGTAGTTCCTTTGCTGAATCAATGAATGGAGATTAACTTAATGTCTTGAAAATCTCTGGATCAGTGATACTGGGTATAGTTTTCTAGTCCGCATATTCTCTTGGACAGGGACAAAATACTTCAGAATTTTTGTATTTAAGCATAAATCAGCACGATGTGACTTTTGGAAACATCTTACTACACAGAAAGAACAAAAGAATCTGGTTACTTGAAAGTGCAAATAACTTTGGTTCATCATGGTTACTCCTTGATGATGTATCACACTGTGTATTCAAGGCTGCCTGGTCAAAACCAGTGAAATTTGCATGGTTTTGTAAACAAAAGCCAGAATGTCATTTCTAATATCACCTAAATGAATTAGATCCTCAGCTGTTGTGATATGCAGTGAAGACTCCTTAAGTGATTTATTCTTTTTCACCTCTTGTGCTGAGACTACACTGCAGAAAAAGAACTACCACTGCTAACAAATAAAGCAATAGTTTTAACTTTGTAGACTCAAGTGAAAGCAACAGTGAGTGCAATACTGGATCATATTCCACAAAGGCTTCTACTTTGCTTAGATCTAGCTTCTGAGATGGTTAAAAAATAATAGACCGGTATTTGAATATATCTTCCTTCTTTCTTCCCTGTCCACTTTCCTCTTGGATACTCTTCCCATTTTCAGATCTGTTTTCTTGCCTCCTGCACTATATACAGAGAGAATTAAGACAGAAGCCTGCATTTTTGTCTACGGTATTAGATCAGATGAACTGGTGCATTTTAGTACATTTAGTGCTATGAAACACCTTGGGTTCGCCCTTTTGCAGGTGACCAGAAAGGACGTTAGAAAACCTGTTTTGATGATTTACTTGAAAAGCAGCTGCACTTTGTATTCGGGTGGATGTCAACCTTTCTGTCTTACCTTGATACTTCTTTATGCTTGCATGACAGGCAACCAAAGGAACAAAAAGAATTGGAGAGATTTGACCTATATTTCTGAAAAGTAACTGAACCTAAAACCAAGAACCTTCTGATTCTGGCTTAGAGCATTTCTTCCATGAGCTCCCCGCAATCCAATTAAAAAATAAAAAATAAAAATTGAGGACTTTACAGTTTGAATTAAGCTCATTGTCTGGTTAGAATCTCTGACCAGGCAATTGTAGGAATACAGGGTGTATTTAAGTAAGAAAGCTGTTTCTCTTGTTGATCAATCAAGGGAAAATGTCATGGTTCAACTACTTTGCACTTCTTTTCCTGTGATTTGCAAAAAGAGAAGATCGTGGAAGGATTTTTTACTATAAAGAACATGCCTACTAGCTTACATTTGTTACTTTATTTTTATTTAACCATCATTCATCACCATTTATTTTGCAGCATGCACTATGCCAAGAGTTTTAATTCAGACCACACATTTCCCCTATATTTGCTATAACATATTGATATGGTCTGTCTTATTTTTTGAGAAGTGCCACTGTATAGTATCTATTCTACATAATTTTCCAGCACTTTGGTTTGATTCTAGGGACGTTACAGTTTTCAGAGTGAAATCTCTGATATAGACTGCTAGTCTGTATCTCCCTTTCCCTCATTTTATTCTCTTTACCCTCAGGTTTTTGATGATTCTGCCCATTTGGGGGGGCAGCTATTTGCTTTCTTAAGTCCTGTCAATATAACTGTGGTAATTTGAACCATTTCTCTTTATATTCCCCAAAGTACAGGTAAAGCTTCCCTACATTTGTTTCTCTTCCACACACTTTTTTTTTTTTTTCTCTGAATGCTGTTTCTTAGTGCCAACTATAACATATTCAATGTGTAACCTCTTTAAAACCACTTTACTTCACACAACTTGTCCAGTGATCTAAGTTGCCTAACACTTTCTAGTCTTTTCAGGTCTAGGTTGCATCTTCAACTGGTAACACTGGAGAAGGGGAGGGACTGCAGGGTTTGCGAGAAGAGCAAGAAATCTATGTCTGAGGTAGAAAGGGCAACCAGCTAAATGGTTTTGGAGGGTCAGATTCTTGACTTACTTCTTGTGTCTAGATATGATGATCCAGTCAAAAGTCAATGATCCCAACCAGCTTTTTTCTCAGGAACTCATCCCAGCCAGTTCTCAGGGTGGAACTGTTCTCTGGGTTAATCAGGGCAAGAAGGCCATTACTCATTCTGGGATCTATTATGCAATGTTGCTGGGGAATTTCAAATGAGGCAAGAGATTGCAGGAAAGTAAAGGAAGGTCTCACTATGAATGCAGCTAGATCTTATCTTGAGAACCTGGAGTTTATTCCTATCTATGATATGGAATGTAATTTTATGCTATCAAATCACTTGAACACAACTTTTCTCACTTGCTTACAAGGTTCTTAATTTCTCTGGTATCTTATGTACAGAAGTGTTTATGAATCAGAGCTAAAATCATAGTCAATAAAGCCATACTTTAAACATGAAAAGTGCTATCTAATGCTAGGAATGCTGAAAACTCATTTTCCAGCCACCTCTCAAACTTGACATGCAAAATCAATTGATACTTTTGACCTTAAACTCCCTGTGATCCAGTAACCCCTCTTAAAAATGTATATAATACCAAATACATCCCCATCATTTTAGAGGGTTGAAAGGCTGGGGAAAATAAATTAGTATTTCGGAACCCATCGCATAGTAGAAATGTGTGAATTACTTTTCCGTTTTTAGAACAGTGTTTGAAGAGTGTGCCATTAATAATACCTGGAACTACACATAGAAAACAAGGAGAAATAAAAACCTGAAAAGCTTTTCATAAGTGATTTCCATCCAAGCTGTGCATTGAATGAGGAGGTAGGAGACTCGTTAGCTTTTAATGCTTGTGATCATACTGTTAAAGAGAGTACCATAAGCATGAGGACTAAATTCAGATTGCACAAATGTGATTTTCAAATAATTAACATTGTAAGCTGACAAGGCTTTTAACATTATTTTATGGGTATGTACATATGCATTTGTGCCTGTGTACGTATGTTGACAGGCTCAGTTACAAATTGTACTCAGCTATTAGCAAATACCTGTTTAGGACTCTGAGACACTGTTACATCGTTCAGGGATATCTTGAGAATGTCAAGCTTTGGCTTTTAATGTATTTGGGGAAGCTTTCTTTCTATTCATTTTTGGCTTTAATCACACAGTTGGAAGTAGAGTTTCATCTGCCATCGACATGTAATTTACATCAATTGTGTAAAATTGTTGTCAAATTACCTTGTTAATATGGCAAATCACATATAAGAGAGGTTATTTAAATGAGATCTAAATGTTTAAATAGCTTAAAATCTTAGGATTAATAACATTCAAAATGTTGACTGTGCTACTTGAGTCTTATAACCTTTCTCAAATGGATCCTTAGTTAATTATCTCTAAAACCGGCCTTTTAAAACATTATGCTGTCTAGAGATTGATATTTAACTTTTTTTCTATTAATCATATTTAGTTTTAAGATTTGGAAAGGTAGTCCTCTAAGGTTCAGCTGACATTTAAACAATTATGTTGAGACTTAACATTGATATATTTTGGTTGCTTAACCCTTCTTGTCAGCAGTTTTGTATTTTATGCAGACCTTGCTGGTGTGACACTGGCATTTATAGTAGAGTGCATTTATTTTAATAGAACAATCTTGTCCTTGTAGTTATAGCAGTTATGATTATTATCCTAAAACAAAGCAGTCTGAAGCTGTAATCAATCTACAGGACACAGTTTCACGTGCAGACATATGCATAACCCTTGTGAAATCTGATGCTGATGTGTATAAAACTGCAGACTTTTTATTATGAAACCATTGTATGTCCTTCCTAATTTAAAAAATGAAAGAAAAAAAAATCCAACAAAAAACCTGTAAGTCAAAAACTTATTTTTCAGTGGATAAAGCTTGACAGCGCAGGCTTAGGACGGACTACAAAAACTGGATAAGTTACTCCATGGTTCTGGCTGTTGAAGGCTATAGGAAGAAATCTTTGTGACATGGATTAAGGAAGCTGGGGTTATTTAAGCTAAAGCAATGCTTCTGTCATGCTGTTGCTTATTGCTTCTTCCAGGACTGAAGAGTTTTTATTCTGGCTCCATCCTAACTCACTGTTTCTTAAAGTAATTTTTTTTAGTGGGGGGCAGAGGGGAAGATGATGTCAATTAAGCTAACTGAAGATATGTTACCTGGATATTGGTCTTTTTAATCAAGCTGGTATTTGATTGTAAGGCTGGAGTGCCATGTGGTGTCAATGTGTCACTGCCATTTAAACAGCAATACATGTCCCTTCTCCATTTCTGTGCAGTAGTAGAAACATTTGATGGCTGCATCATGTAGTGGAACTAATCTAGCATAAAATAAAATAGAAAAAGTAAAATGAAAGTTGTCAATAAATTGGTGATGGACAGAGGGAGAAGGAACTGCTTGTTTGGTGGAAGTGCTGTTTTCAATTTGTCAAATTCTACTCTTATTTTTTTTAAGAGATCAGAACAAATGGACTGAAAAATGCTTGTTTACATATAAAACAATTCTAGGATTAATTAATATTTTAATGCCTCTGAAGTTTGGAAAATAATAATTGGTAGATGACGTACAGAATACATTAATTATCTTTTTAAGATTACTCACTTTTTCAAGCATTGTCCTCTGAAATTTTAATGATGGCATCTGAAGGTCATTTATAAACAATTCATGTGATCATTCAAAGCTAATAAACAACCTCCTGTGGTATGAATTATCACCTGCTCCCTTTTTGCAAGAAAGCAAGAAAGTGCCTTTCAATATCCATGTCACAATACTGTTTATCACATTTGAGATCGATATCTACTACATACAGGAGAACCTAAACAACGGGGTATGAGAATTAGTATCTAGTTTGCGTTCTGCTCTCAGAAGATTTTTCTTGAATGCTCCTCATGTCTAATCTGTGTGTCTCATAAACATTTCTGAGGTACTAGCTTCAGGTTCTGTCCTTGCCTAAGGAGGAGGGCAGAGCAGCTGTTTCAGCAGGCCACATGGCTTTTTCAGTAGTAGGAAGGGCTGAATGCAATAGCGTTCTACTTCTAGAAGACTTGACTTTCTGTGAATGCATAGATTGATGTAATGGTCAGCAGGCCCAGAGGGAAAATCTACAACGTATCAAACAGAAGGCTTAATATAGATTTGAGATATTTGTATAAAAAGTGCCTGGCTGCAGAGGCACAGGTTGGGCTTCTTGGTGCTGCTGCCACCACTGCCAGTGGGAAGCCCAGGTTGGGCTCAGCGGTATGTGCTCAGCTCAGTCGTAACCTTTCTCCCCAGCCTCTCCTACTTCCTAGCAGATCTTCCATCCCAAACAGAAGCCCATCCTTCATATTGCCATTTCTTTTCCCTCCCTATGCCCAGCACAGCAGCAGACTGAACTGCGCCTGTCCTCTCCCCCGGGTCCAGTGGGCTGCCCTTCACCAGGGTGGCAGCGCTGGGGAGGGAAGTTGAAGGAGGAGGAGGGGTTCTTGTATGAAGGGAGGCTGCTCCATGGGTGGGAGCTGCTGTCCACATGGAGGGTATATGAAGATGCAGGTGTGCACAGGCTGCAGCTGTCCACAGGGACAGCAGAAGGGATTCTGAAATCTATATCCAGCTCCTGCAGGTACCACTTCCAGGCTGCCCTTTTTTTGGGAAATATTTAGAATAACAAAATAATCTTGTAATAAATTATTGTCATAAATGACTGATGTTTCTGTGACTTGAACTCTGATATTGTGTGGGATTCAGATTTTGGAGAGCACATCAGGTTGCATTCAGGGGCACCAGGGAAGAACCTGGCCTTTTGTTTATGTTGCTCACACAATTCAATAGTCGGTATATACTGTGCTGTGTATATATATACTGTTGATATATACCTTTGAAAACAGTAAATTCCTAAATTTATGTGACAGATAAGTAAACAAGAAAGGATGTAGGGAGTTGAAATATAGAAGAGATATCAGGATTACTCATCCTCCTCCCACTCTGTTGGTTATACTTTCCTTTAACAGTAGAAGACAATGGTAAATTTCCTTGATTTCTTTTTTTTCTTTCCAAATTTCTATTTTTAGATTTATAGGTAGAAGACACTAGCAAATATTTTTAAATTTTAGTGTTCACAGAAAGTTCCAAATTAACAGCCTTTGAGAATGAAATCTGTAGCTCAGGCAAGGCACAGCAAAGGCAGGATCTGTATAAGCTTCAGGCCTCTGTGATGTGCTCCCGTTCTGGTAGTATTCTCATTGCAGGACCTTTTTGAAGAGACTACCAGTAAAAGTATCAATGCTAACAGTTTTATGGTGTAGGCCCTTGCACCCTGAGAACTATGCTAAGACCATTTATTCACCTTATCTGATGTTCAGAATAGTGAAATGGACTGGTTTGGGTTGCTTTTTGTGGTTACTGATCCCCTCACTCAGTCCTTCAGCATCCAAAATGACCTTTTTCCTACAGACTGAGAACTAATTCTGATGATACTTTAGTGCATTTATTATTCCCAATATTCAAGCAAAATGTACAGTATTGATAGATGGTCATGTTTGTGAGATTCTATGTTTCAGTTGCCAAATCACATTGTTTGTTTGATGCTCCCTTTCTCAAGTGCATGAGGTACGTACTTTGTTCGTGGATGTTAAAATGCAAGCAGGGTTGGCTTGCAGCTACTCAAACAATTCCATCTGTGCTTGTTTTCAGTCAGTGATTGCTATTTTAATGGACATTTGGGGAAAAAATTCTTCTGTTTTCACCTGAATTGAGGTGTAGGGTAGGAAAAAATTTTTCTACCAAAACCTGAATTTTTAAAACAAAAATTTTACTGGGAATTCTTTTATGAGCTTTCTGATGACCTTTACTGAGGATGGTTGCTGCTTTTATTCTCACTTCCTACATTCTGTTGTGCTATACAAATCAAATTTACAGGTGGTGACCCACCTGCCCAGTCAGCATTAGAAATTCCTGCTGGGAGATGCTGTACAATCACATGAGGAAAACCCATTACTGCTAGCAAGGACTTGTATTCAAAGATAAAACAAGCCTGCAAGTGTGACAAACTATATGAGAGAAAGCATGGATAGCCATAGTAAAAACATAGCATTACAAGCTCAGTTTGATAGCTTTGAATCATTTAAATGTATAGGGTTTTCTTGTGTGTCTGACCTTGTTGTGATTAATGCTCGGGTCTAGAAGTACAAATAATATTCCCCTCTGCTCCACAGGAGGCTTCTTCAGCTTCAGTTTTGGAGGGTATGTGCTAACCAATGCATAATTTCTAAGGGGGTGTTGCTTGTTCTAGTGACTTAGACATACTTCTGGCATTGAGGTCCATCTGCTTATTCAGGGAGCACAGGAAGAGGCAGGAAGCCAGATGTCATGTATTAAAGACCTTGTTGCACTTTCGATGTCAACTGGAATGCAGCGTTTGGCACATTTCTTGCATCAGTAAAAGGATAATAGGAGAACAGTGTGATCTTCCAATAGCTCATATTGCATCCTGACTATAGGGAGGACAAACAATTGCTGAGCAGGTCAAGGTGTCAACAGCCTTGCACTTTTTTTTTTATCAAGTGATTTATTTCAAAGTGCTAAGGGAAACAGCGAAAGCTACCAATTATGCTTATTGTTTAACAAGTACCTGAACCAGTTTCTGAGTCCTTGGAGATGATGTATACCTACATAAGTGCATAATTTGAATACAGATTAAATTTTTCTAGAAGAAAAACTAATTTGTTTGAATTTATACTTTCCTCTATAATTTAGGTTCTGGATGCCATATAATTTATAATAACGACTCTTTATAACTATGATACATGGAGTAAATAAGCACAGATTCATAAAGTATACTACTGAATTTACCTTTCTTCACAGTACCCTAGCTCTTTGCAGAGTGTGCAATCTACACTAAACACGACATTCCCAGCTGATCATATGACAAACCTCACCACTCCCAAAGAAAAACAATTCTTCCTTACCCGAGACCAACAGGCCACAATAACAGATGTCTCTCTAGTAAAATTTTAGTTAGTGACTGTTTTGCCATAGCCAGAAACCAGTGGCCCTACTTTGTTTAGAGGTAGGTTTCTCCTGAAGACAAACTGAGTTATTTCATTAGAAAGTAAGGTGCAAATCTGTTTTCTGTATCCTGTAAGCCCAAATACGTGCAGTATACATTTTATGCTTTACATTCTACCCATAAGAATTTTCCAAAGGCAATTCAGATGGGAAAAATTAAAGAAGAGAATGGGCTGCAGTTTTCTTACCTAAGTTACAGCCTGTTGGATATTTCACAGCTAAAAGCTTGGCACTAGTGCAATCTATTGCAAACAGATGGATATTTTTTTTTAAAAAGTACCTTAGCACTCCATTTTCATTCCTAAACACATTTTGGTTAATCATTAAGGGGCAGGTTCATTATTCATTTATCCAGATTGCTACAGCAATAAAATGGGGCAACAATCCAAAGCTTTAGGTAGTAATATTGTATTTTTGAAATATGGTAAATATAAGGAAATACTGTTTACTCATGGTACATAAACTGTTAAGGTCTTAAAGACAACTCCTTCACTCTTATCTGAAGTTATTTGTGCTATTCCAAACACTGTCCAAAAGAGATTTTAAGCTACAATTCCTCTATAAATAGCTAAATTAAAAAGAAAAAACACACCAAACCCCCAAAACCTCATTTCTATGTGGTTAATTTGTATAGTGTTTTTTCAAATAACGCATTCTAGCTGTCCAAGCATTTTAGTGTAAGAGCTGAGGTTTCATTAAAAGAATGTACTTCATCTGACTTTCACTTTCATGCTTAAACTTCTGTGAAAAATTACACATTTCTACAACTAAATTCTACTTAAAATTAAACATTATAATGCCTGTCCACAAACATTTACTAATTATTAACTTTTATATTCCAAATACAGTATTTTAAATCAGTAATTTCATGTTGCTTTCTTCCTTTTTTATTAATTCTTCATAACTTAACCATATTGTGGCTGGTTGACCTTGGTTGGCTACCAGATGCCCACTCAGCTGCTCTCTTACTGCCCTTCCTCAACAGGACAGGGGGCAAAAATGGGATGGAAAAGCTTGTGCCTTGAGCTAAAGACAGGGAGATCACTTACCAATTATCATCACGGGTAAAACAGACCTGACTTGGGGAAAATAAATGTAATATATTGTCAATTAATATAGATTGGGATGGTGAGAAACAAACACAAAAAAATATAACACACCTTCCCCTCACACGTTTTTCCCAGGTTCAACTTCAGTCTTGCCTTCCCAACTCTTCTAGTTCCCCCCCTACAGCGGGATGAATGGGGAATGGGGCTGTGGTCAGTCCATAACAGCTCCTCTCTGCTGCTCCTTTCTCCTCACACTTTTCCCTTGCTCTAGTGTGGGTCCTTCCCATGGGTTGCAGTCCTTCAGGATAAATCTGTTCCAGCGTGGGCTCTCCGTGGGCCACAGTTTCTTCAGGGAACATCCACCTGCTCCACTGGGGGGTTTTCTGCAGGCTGCAGTGTGGATATCTGCTCCAGCATCTGGAGCACCTTCTTCCCCTCCCTCCCTCCCCTTGGTGATTGAAGGGTTTTCTCACACATTTTTTTTCCCTCACTCCTCACACACCAGGCAGTGTTTTACCCTTTTTCTTAAGTATGTTTTACCAGAGGTGCCACCAGCTTGGTTGATGTGTTCAGCTTTGTTCAGAGGTGGGTCTGTTGTGGAACTGGCCACCCCTGCAGCCCTCCTGCCAACAAAACCATGACACCAACACCCAATACACATATACTTGATTCAAAGTAAAGATCTTTACAGTGGTGTTTTTTATAAACATTGTATGGAAGGAGATTGATCTTTTCCTTCTTTCCTGCCTATAGCTTGCCAGTTCTCAAACTCTGAGAACTCTATCATAGAACCATAGAATGGTTTGGTTGGAAGGGACCTTAAAGATCATCTAATTCCAACCCCCCTGCCATGGGCAGGGACACTTTCCACTAGACTGGGTTGCTGAAAACCCCATCCAATTTGGCCTTGAACACTTCCAGGGATGGGGTATCCACAAGTACTCTGGGCAAAAGTCTGACTCGGAAAGCCTTCTCCATGTCAAAGCCTAACTGTGCCTGTCCTGTGGTAACTCCATATATACTGCCTGTCCCATCACAGATATTAAGTTATTTTAAAAATTGACCTCCCTTCTCCATTCTGTCAATATGTTATGTCAACCAGTTATTCTGTTTATTTCAGAAATGAGGAAAGGAGTGCAGAACAGAGGTTCACGCCGTTGCCACCCCTGTAGCCACTTGCAGCCACTGGTACCTTCCTCTGCCACTCTCTTGGGTCAAAAATGACACTGGCAGTCCTCATCTCAGCTGGACACAGGTAAAAGTGTAGTTAAATGAATTGGGCAGCTATTCTTTGCACAAATGCAGAGGAGACGTTAGCTTTGCATGGGGTGGTAGCTCCTGCAGTGGGTAAATTTGTGATGATGACAATGTGCACGGGAAAATGGTAAGAGGACTTGGTGAAGGGAAAATGGGAAAATGAATGCTTGTGTTGAATGAGGTGAGGGGAAAGTGGTAGGCTGACTTTCTGCACATCTAAGGGACTCTAAATTTGGAGGCAGCTCCTGTTACTCCAGAGACTGAAGCATCCTGGAAACAGCCCATAATTAAAATCTTTGCTTCTCATCCCCCAAAATAGCAATAGCTCTGAGGTATCACTTGAGATCCATTCTTAACTAATATTTAAGTTATTTTAATCTTTTTTTTTTGTTAAGTACTGCTGACACGTACTCAGTTTTTCAGTGTTGTATACCCATATAGATTTCCATTCCCCCACACTCACTTTCTTAAACTGACAGCAGGTTGATAAGAGACGCTGACCATTTTTACCTACTTATAAATAACTTTTTGCACCCTTTCCCCTTCTTTTGCAAAGATTTTATTTGGATTTCATGCTTTTGGGAAAGTATCAAATTAGAAAGAAATGGCAAAAAATCTCTCTGTATAATTGCTCAACCTTATTATAATTGCTAAATACACAATAAGTGCAAGTTATTTAAAGCCCTTGCTAGCTAGGAGAATATAAAATGTGAAGTTAGAATCTGAAATTAAATTGAAAAATATGTAAGATCTAGTAAAATGCTGTTCTGTGTATTTTATGTGATATGGGTTTCCATCAGGAAAACCACACTGCCCTTTACCCCTCTAGTGCTTATAGTACATATGATTCCACACTATGGTCGTGTTATCTCTCAGTCTGCTTTGCTTGCTACTTCTCACAGTAATAATATCATACAGCATTGGCACTAAAATAAAATTGCATATAAAAAAAAAATAATACTGAAGTTCATAATGCCTGAACTGTGTTGAAATCAGTGGAAATACCAAGGGATAAATTTAGCTTGGGTGATATGTAGAAGAAACATTAATTATCAGGAAACCAAGAGAAAACAGGTCTTTATCTTTTTTTTTCCCTACGTGTTTTACAAATGAAGACATAGTCTCTTTTGAAATCAATATTCCAAAATACTGGATTTATATCTATTATGGATGAGTCAACAATGGAAATGAATTGGCAATGAATTATACTTCAATACTCTTTTGCCATAGTCTTTTCACCTAACTGAAAAATACTTGCACTTAGAATGGCTGTTCTTCATTTTAACATGATTTAATCAAAAAAGTAAATTGTCATGAAATGCTTAGAGTGAGATACTCATATCTGGGTGATCACATGTAACTCATCTGCATTCTGTAGTGAATTGGTTATGCTACTTCAGTGCTAATCTTAGGTTTTATTTTGTGTGTGATTATGGGGAAAAAAAAACCACTGCCATTTGTTCTTTGAACATTTCCATTACTATTAAGAGTAATTAATCATTTAATGTCTTTAGATGTCACTAAGAACGTGTATTTGACAAGTCTTTTGTTTAACTACAACTGTGCTACAAAACCTACAATCATTCTACCACTTTAGATACTGTTGACTTTCTAGTTAAACCACTCAAAATAGTTACTTTTATATTTCTCTTTCTCTAAAATTCTGATGGTCAGCTTACTGGTCAACACACAGTCTTAGCCTTCAAAATACACAAGTCTGCATCGCTTTATATAGCTTTTCAAACAGATATAATATTCCTTGAATCCATCCTCTAATATAGAACACTCACCTTCAGGTAAAGCTAGGAGACCATATTTCTTAGTATCACACTAGATGTGCTTCAAATAATTTTGTTCATTTAAATTTTCCCCAAAGATATTTTTTATGTAAAATGATTTGTTGAAAATAAAACATTTCTAGGAAAGATATAAATTTTGGCACATTTTGTTTTCAGTTCTTTTTTTTTAAACATCATTAAGGTCATAATATTTCATTTAACCTTTTTCAGAATGGAATATCTTGATCTCTTTTCTCTTCAAGAATAACTTGTTGTTAATAATTTTCAATAGTTTTAAAATGCTCTAGTAACCTTTAAGAAGTCTGAATCACAATGAAAATTTACTGTTTATTTGTTTTCTGAAAAGTATAAAGTCAGAATTAAGCAGTGTATTACTCATTCTTGTTTTTTAATAACGTTTTTCATTTTGGTTTTGTTCTGAGCAGGGAGTAAACATCCCAAACCCAATATTTGTCAAACAGATAATTGGATTCCTAGGTAGTGTGTGTCTCTTGGTAACATTCACTTTTATGAAGGTAACTGACTTATAACAACTCCCAATTGGATGATTCCACCTGCAAGGGTGTAGATGGTATCTATGAAGGGCAAGAATGTTGATTTTTGTGGAAAGCACTTGTGCATGAGTCTTCATGGTTCAACAGGACAAAGTAAAAGTGTGAGCCGGTGGGAGTAAGAGTATATTGAAGAATATTGTTCCAAGCATATTGAGTAATTTTCTAAAAAATCCCCCACACAGAAACATTTAAGTGAGGGATGTCCTTTGTCCTTCCTTAAGTGTTTTACTTGGAGCCAAGCACTTGTTTTCTAAACGCTGTGGACAAATTAGTAGCATGCTTGAGAGATGAAAATAATTAAAACATTTGTTTCTGCCATCATGGAGGTCTTAAAGTGAGACTTCCAAGTCATTGTAATCATACCACACCTTTTATGTATACTTCTCATATTTGTTGCCATCTTCTTTTATTCCAATGTGCTACACAAGCATCTACAGTTTCAGTTCATTCTTTTGAAGGATCCAGCTTCTCCTTTTTCATCACTGATTTCAACATAACTTAAGAGGACTTAGCATGTGGTAGGATTAAGACATGCTAAACTTGCAGTTTTTTATGCAGGTGACAAATACTGATACCCAGTGGGGTGAATCTGTGTGTCCTTTCACTGGACACTGGGATTGAGCCCTGTGGGATTTGCTTAATTCTGAGGTGAGATACTGAATAAAAGAGATTAAATCTTCTGGAAGATTTTGGTTGCTAAGTTATTTTAAGAATAAAAATTCCTTTTCCTTTTTCAGTAGGAAAAGTGCATAATAGCTAATTAGGCCCTTAGGGATCAATTTTCAAAACAGTGTGCAGGAAGTATGAGCACAAACCTTATTTGTTAATGGGTTTTGTGAACATATCTCCTGTGATTTTTCAAAATTTAGAACAACAAAACAGCAACCTTATTGGAGAAGCAGATTTAAATATATAGAATATGATATCTTTTTTCTTCAGGGCATTAGATAGATGACATACATTAATACCACAGAGTGTTTCTGTGGTCATTATGTTTTACTTCCTCAAACCTGTAAACAGAATGAAATATTCTTTGCTGCCCTGTAGAAGAAGTCAATCCCATAGGCCTTACTCACCTCCTCTCTGCTTAAAGGAGGAAAAGCAACAAAAGACCAATCCTTAATTTTGGTGATGAAAAAAATATTAAAAAATAAAATAAACATTATTAAACATTTCATTGTAAAGATTATGCAAGGTATATAGAATGAAATAATAGTGAGCATATAGAAAAGTTCCCCAGCAATATTTGATCTAATTCAGCATTTAACCTGTTGGGAAAAGGTTCCTTATCATTACACAGGCAAATGCAATAAATGCATGTTATTTTTCAATAATGTGAAATAGAAAAAAAAAAAAGTGATCCCTGAAATATGGGAATATTAACGTATGTTAATGGAAGTGATTATTATCATTTATAGTAATGCTGAAGCTCGTGACTACAAGAAAGGCTTTAGAGGTAGGTGGATGCAATTGAAGACAGGGCAAAGCTGATTCAAGGGACATATAGCTGGAAATTAAATGCGTGGTGTATTTGTTTGAATGCACTGTGGCCCTATTGAGCTCTGTTCTGAGAAGTGGGGGTGCCTCATTTCTGGTCAGGTCAGAATGTAGGCAGGTGAGCTCAGGTTTGCACCTCCATATTTCAGTATGCATTAAAAGTTGAAATGAGGATCTGGATCCACGTAACTGGATACTGCTAACATGTATGTACATCCAGGAGTATACACATCAAATCATGTGTGTGGTAAATGAATGCTGTATATGCTGTATATATCTGTATTAACTACACATTATATATATATACACACTTCATCCTTGTTCTGAAAACAGTGCAAAATGAGAAGGTAAAAAGAATAAGGAAAGTAAATTAAATTTAAAATACTTAAGTATGTATTATGCCCAAAAGTTCATGCATTAAAGTTCTTATAATTTAAATAGGAAACAGAAAGGATGTGAGATCCTATTTCTATTTTACTCATAAAAAGCAAACAAAAAATGTAAATTGAGTTTGGACTGCAACAGGTCAATGAAGGTTTGCCATTGATTTCAGTGGAATTGGGATTTTGCCCTAAATGACTTTCTTATGGATGCAAAGGAAAATTGTAACTAAGAAAATAAATGTAAGTCTGCTGAGCACCAAGTTGGTGTCTTACCAATATAAGTTCTGTAGTCAGTTTTAGAGAGCTATTTGCTGATTATAAGACAATCTAAAGAAATCAGCTGCTTCTGTGTTTTTCCAACTCCAAACACATCATTGTGAAGTTCACAAATGATGAACAATCACACAATTCCAACCCACCCTTATTAATAAAAGCTTTTGATTTCAAATACTTGCAGCTTCTATAAATGACAGCAATTTCTGTCCTGAGCAGAAAAAGATTTGTCATCTTAAATATTTCATTGCTCAAGTGGCATCTATTATCTAGAAAACATTAGATTTCCCAGAGAATAGAAAAGATATTTTAAAATATGTGAGCATAGATAATAACTATAAATTGGTGATTTTATTTCTTAATTTTACTGGACAGTAGCCTCAAGTGGCAAGTTTCATAACACTAGAATATAGATTTGACTGAAGTGTGCAATTTTTTCCTTCAGTGCGCATTTAATGGAATAGTACAATAGTCTCAGAATATTTATATTGTGGTACATGTTTGGAAAGTTGAGAATGTGTTTTTGTTGCAGTTATATTGTTTTATTACTGAATACTGAAATTCTGGCTTTCAGAATGTCAATTTTAAATGGTTTGTTATATATATTTACATTTGGTATAACATTAAGTGTTAACAGAAAGGATCATTAACACTAACTAAAAATTATGTGATTAAGTGCTTCATTTAAAATCTTCTGCTTTCAAATACAAATTTGTATCTCATAAATCCCCTACATTTCCAACAAAGATTAGCTAGGATGTCAATTATGCTATTGACACCATAAAATCATGAAGTAGGGCTGTACTCCAGTTTAAGGGAGATCTCTATTATAAGGAATGATACTTGAGCTCTAAAATTGCCTGGTATCCGAATAAATACATTTATTTTTAACTGTATGTTTTTGTACTTTGATAACTTCCATATATCTGATAATTAATCTTTTGTTAGTTCTTTTCTGCTTTGACTCCTTGACTGCAAGCACTGACAGACAATCCCCTCTCTTAGGTACCACATGTACAGACTGTAATTGTTGAACTACCAAGGATTATGGAAGCAGTCTATGTGGAACAGCTATTCAATAATATGTCTTCCATGAGGACATTGCTATTTCAAGATGGGGGTAAGAGTTTTCCTACTATAACTACCAATTTTGTAACTGTATTAATTTTAGCTACTAGCAGCTACTCTCCTTCAAAAGTAAGAGTTTTTACAGGATCATTGTTGCAGAAAAGGCATTGTAATTTTATTTTTTTCCATATCTTTGTTTGGAAGAGTTGCAGACAAGCACTGAAAGAAGGATTGTCCTTCCCTCTCTATCTGTACTTCTGTTAGACAAGGATGCACACCAAAGTTTCTACTCTTTTTATACAATTCAGCATAGCTTACAAATGCATACTGAAATTTAATAGAAACAAGAAGATTTCAGTGTTTGAAGCAATTTGCCAATAGATGACTGATATGGGTTTAGTTTCCCTGTCTGCAAAATTGAGATGATTATTTCTCCCACATGTCACTCATTCTCTGTGCACATTGTATGTTCTCTCCCTTACCAACTGTTTGCAGTGCCCAACAGCATGGCCCCAAGCCCTTCATGTTCCTGATTTCTAACACTAATCTCATTGCATAGACTATTTATTTTTTCCATTTAATTTAGCCAAAACTTAATGAAAAAAAGTCCCAATATTTGCATTCCTTGTTCCTTTCTGACTTCTTCATAAGCCATTTTTAGTATCCTTTCATAGACCCATAGAATCGTTTAGATTGGAAAAGACCTTTAAGATCATCAAGTCCAACCGTTAACCTAGCAGAGCCAAGTCCACCACTAAACCATATCCCTAAGCACCACATCTACACATCTTTTAAATGCCTCCAGGGATGGTGACTCCACCACTTCCCTGGGCTGCCTGTTCCAGTGCTGGACAACCCTTTCAGTGAAGAAATTCTTC
>NW_009604667.1:0-13901 GCF_000690535.1 Cariama cristata | reverse complement strand
TTTTTGCTCATTACTTGAGAGAAGACCCCAGCCTCCACTTGGCTACAACCTCCTTTCAGGAAGTTGTAGAGAGTGATCAGGTCTCCCCTCAGCCTCCTCTTCTCCAGGCTAAACACCCCCAGCTCCCTCAGCCTCTCCCCATCAGACTTGTGCTCCAGGCCCTTCACCAGCTTTGTTGCCCTTCTCTGGACACGCTCCAGCACCTCAAGGTCTTTCTTGTAGTGAGGGGCCCAGAACTGAACACAGCACTCACCACTGCTGAGTACAGGGGGACAACCATTTCCCTTGTCCTGCTGGCCACACTATTTCTTATACAAGCCAGGATGCCATTGGCCTTCTTGGCCACCTGGGCACACTGCTGGCTCATATTCAGCCAGCTGTCACCAGCATCCCCAGGTCTTTCTCTGCTGGGCAGCTTTCCAGCCACTCTTCCCCAAGTCTGCAGCGTTGCATGGGGTTGTTGTGACCCAAGTGCAGGACCCAGCACTGAGCCTTGTTGAACCTCATGCAATTGGCCTCAGCCCATGGATCCAGCACGTCCAGATCCCTCAAACAGATCAACATTCCCACCCAGCTTGGTGTTGTCTACAAACTGACTGAGGGTGCACTCAATCCTCTCATCCGGATCATTGATAAAGATATTAAACAGAACTGGCCTCAATACAGAGCCCTGAGGAACACCACTTGTGACCAGCTGCCAACTGGATTTAACTCCATTCACCATCACTCTTTGGGCCTGGCCATCCAGCCAGTTTTTTACCCAGCGAATATTATGTCCATCCAAGCCATGAGCAGCCAGTTTCTCCAGGAGAATGCTGTGGGAAATGGTGCCAAAGGCTTTACTAAAGTCAAAGTAGAGAACATCCACCACCTTTCCCTCATCCACTAAGCAGGTCACCTTGTTGGTTTTACTCTGGATGTAACATGTGAGATACTCTGGATGTCACATGTGAGATAATCTCTCTATCCTCCTGTCTGTATCTGACCACTCTGTAGAAAATCTTTCCAGGATCATTATTATTTTCCTTCCTGACTGTTACAAACATCATTTCCCCCCTTTTCCCTTGGGTTCATTATTACCTTACTTCTAATCTCCTGAAAATTAGCTGCCAAATTAACTACCTTACTAACTCATTAAGTCCTTCCACCGATGAGCTTTTTTTCCCTGCTAGTGTTCTCCGGTACCCACACTAGTTCTCCAGCACTCATCTCCTATCAGTTTGTCTGCTTTCTGTCTTGCCTAAGGTGCCTGCATCACCTTTTCTCCCTTTCCCACAATTTTTTGAGGTTTTTCTACCTGACCATGTATGTCGGAAGGGCCCTTCAGCAAAACTCATCTTTTCCTACCACCTTTGCCACCTGTTAGAGTTGAGCTGGGTTTTGTACTGTGCTTGTTAAGAACTAATTGATTGGCATTATGTAGTATAACCAGGCTTTTAAAGACTTTTGCTAGCCTCAAAGAATTTCTCATGACCTGTATATTCTAAAGTGTTCATAACTTCCTAAAGTGACAATCAAGCTTCCTGTATCTCTTTGAAGCACTCTTTACGATGATTCTTGAAGTTCCTACTTTCTTACAAACATAAGTGCATTAGGAAATGCTGACAAGTGCACTCAGATACTTGCCTAAAGGTACCAATGTGTAAATGCTGTGACTGTGTATGACAAGAACAGCTGCAGTGACAGACTTACTGGGCTGTTGTTACCGCTGAAATCTCAGTATCTTTCAAAGGAATAAGTATAATAAAATGAGCATTAGGACGTAATAAATGCTAGTCTGGATCATGAATTTTGACAGGCTGAACAGCTGAAAGTCAGGTTCAAATTTATCCTCCTAAATCAGGTTGGCTTATTACAGAGACACTGTAAGTTTGGCCTAATGTTTATTTATTACTAATGTTTGGGACAAATGGGACCCAGAAGCATTAATGTGTGATGTATTGTAGTGAGTGTAGCACCTTGGTGCTGAAGTATATTGATTATTTTGCCCTTCTAGGAAGACATCTTTGATCAATTAATCACCTAGCTAAGATATTACTCCATAAATTACAATAATATTTGAATGAAACCCAGTAATTATCATAGATGAAAACTGCTTTTTTGTCTAGTGACCTCAGATATCCAATTTATAGAAATAGTACTAATGCATTTCTCCCATTACAGAGTTTTATGGTACATAGAAACAGCAATAAAGTCAAGAAAATATGAATAAAAAGAAGGGAAAATTAGATGAAAAATTTTCCTATGTCAGTTCCTCAGATTTATTGGATGACTGATTGTGGATCTGAATCTCAATCTTCATTTTCCAATTAGACTTACCAGCAATAAAATTATCTAGTTGATAAACTGGAGAGTGTGTTTGGAAATAAAACTTGCTGTTTTATACCTTTTAAAGTAGAGATAATTTGAGGACTTGAATGCAAAAGTAGCTGGAACTTTCAGAATTGTTTTAATTGTGCTTGTGCAACTAGTGTTTTTTTCAAAGAGATAGATAAGCTTTGCATCCAGTGAAGTACGGTGAAAATGGTTATCGTTGACACTGAAATAGTGTGGATGTGGCAGTATATTTCACTATTAGAGAATGGTACATACAAAGAAAAGGAAGAGTGGAAGAGAGATGAAGGAAATGACTATCTGATCTTTCAGGGAAATAAACTTCTAAAAGTAACGCCCTCTTAAATTTCCTTTTAAAGCAGCCACAAAGAAAATACACTTGTTATATTTGTCACATCATAAGCTATCTGAAAGTATAGTTTGCACAGAAGCTATGCAAAATGTGAGGTGGATCACCTGAGTCACTGCCCTTATAAAGTTTACACTCTGTCTCTTAAGAAATCATGAGGACGTTTTAAATTACAAAAGGCAATGCCTGCACCATTTTGTTAACATTTTACTTTTTCTAAAAGAAGACCTCTGTGTAAAATCCTGTGTATGTGTCATTATGTACATGGGAAGTTAAATTTTCCTAGACTTTTTTAACGCAGTGGTTAAAAACTTAGGATCCCGAAGAATTTTTTATGAATAAGTAATGAGTGGAAGCTGAAATTTGGGCTATTACAGTTTATTTTGGTATTGATTCCACTCTTTCATATGTCAGCTTCTGTCAGTATATCCCAAGGCACAGAGTTCTGGTAGAATCAACATCAGAGGAAAAGACTTTAAGAAAGTTGTCTTCACAAAAGATGCCCTCTCATTCTCCATTTATTTAATTTAGAGCTGGAAAGTCTACTCCTCAGATTATCTTTGCCTCCTGGAGGAGCCTCAAGGGAAATACAGCTAAAGTACAAATATGCTTTCTAGGGGAAGAAGTTCCCTATTCAGAAGTGTAGTCTTTAAGTAAAGCTGAAGGTGATGTGGGATTGCACAACTTGGGCCAAATGTGCATGAATCAAAACTTCGATTGTTCTGGTTCATGTTTAAACCAACTTTTGGTCTACAAGGATTGGTTCTTTTTCCCAAAGTTAATCTCCAAGAAGGCAAATTGCTCTTGATCCAGTAAAGCAGCTGCCATATTGGTTGCCAGAGGGATGGGAAGTTTAACAGACATTTTAAATTTTAGATTGCTCTGGCTCCACGTAGGAGTTTGAGCTGTAAACCAGTGAAACGACAAAAATGGCATGAAGTCCTGATATCATCACCTGGAAGGATGTAGATAATTGAGTTGGACTCAGTTGCTGGAAGCTTATCATCTCAGTGCATTTTACAGCAAAATTAATATGCAGCCAGAAATCTATGCATCCTGACAAAACTATGCACTTTTATAATACAATGAATCTAAGCATTTCCAAGGAAGCTTTCAAGCAGGATATAATTTGTATGTAGGAAAGATGTTCTAAGGGCTAGCATGTCATACAACATTTTACAGGCATGCATTTAGGTATGCATATATGTACACGCATTCAAAGATAAAAAATGTGCAACTTAATACAAGTTGTAAGCTAGTGGAAAGGATTTCGGGCAGTCTGTGTCTGAATTTAAACTCTTGGGATAGGAGCAAGAGTACGCAACGTGTGCCTCAGGAGGTTCTCACCCCACGGGGAGATCCCCAAGCATCATGGCAGTACCTACACGTACAGGTGCAGAGCAGATACTTCATGATGTGGCTCACAACTGGCCTCTGATCCCAAATGATAAGAGAGGGAGAAAACAAAAAGTTACAGAGCTTTAATCTCATTTAACCCAATATGATTTTTATTTGCAAGAATTAATTTATAACATAGGAAAGACCAACTAATTAGCTGGTCTTGGATTTAATTTTGGAAAAGTCATTTAAAGTAAACATTTAGATTACTACAGGATAAAATGCGTATGAGATCAGACTCAGATCTTGTAACCACCTGCCTTTGTAGAAATTACTCCTTGGATTAATATGAGTATCTGAAAATTTCTTTGTTAGGGAAAAGTAAAGTATAATTATTAGAATATTGTAGTTGCTGCTGTATTGGGGTGATTAATCTGTAGCTAAAGACTTGGAGAATACAGTTAGATAAGTATCTCTTTTCTCGCATTTGAATCAGGAAGACATTGTCAAACGCCTTCAGACTGCGTAGGGGATAAAAGGCAATGATGGTTTGAAGCTATGTCATGCTAAGTAAACACCCACATGATGGTATGTATGAGAAATATCCTACACAGAGTTCTGGAAATCTTGAGAAGATTTTAGCAGCTCCTGCAGCTCCGTATATGACAGGAACAAAACCAGGAAACCTGTCACAGGTTGTACCTACACAGCAGTGACTGCAATACAGTGAGGAGCTGCCTGAGCTACCTTTAAATCCTATACACTGGAGAGAGGTAACAGTTTAGTGCAGAGCAGCATGAAGTTTAACATCAAATACTTTATCATGATTTTGAAGGCAGAGGTACATATTGCTACTCCATGAACAAAAGCAGTGTTTCAAATAATTATCAAAGCTAGTTCAGATGTCTCTCATTACACCAGACATAATCAAGTGATATATATTTTAGAAATAATAAAAAACCACCAGAAATAAGGACATTTCCATCAATCCCTAAGGGAGGATCTGAAAGAAACAGATTGGCTTCCAGACACATGATGAAAAACTCCATTGATTTTAGTGGGGTTGCTCTAGAAACTTCTACCTTAAACCAGATCAGAATCCAGCTCTTTTCTCAGACATATGTTCAACAGAAAAAAAGACACAAAAAATTCACAGCAGTGATTGAAGGTGGGATGTTTGTTACCAAGGAAAAAGCATATCTGGGAAAGTTACAAACTAGGGAACTGTTTTTATAATGCCTATACTTGAAAAATAATTCCTAAAAACTTAGTATCTTGCAATATTTTTACTAGGGTTCACTATGTAGGAAAGTCCTCTATAGAAGAATTCCATATGACTTATCAATCCACATCAGCATATCTTTTCCTTTTCAATCTGTTTAGTCATGTATTTGTCCAGGATTTAGGTGCTGAGATTTTTCTGAAACCTAGATAACTCTGTGAAAAACCATTTTCGGATGTACACAGCATAATGCATGTGGAGGAAAGGGTATGGGAAAAAGCATGAGTCACCAGGTTTCAGCAGCAACAAAATTCCGCTTAAGTAGTTATGAAAATGTTGTGGTTTGAAAAAACATAGTTTTAAAAAAAAAGCAATGTCATGTACTGGATTTGCATTTGATATGCAACTTACAATGCCAGATCATCTTTTGGTTTTCCTATAAAAGAAAAATGTAGACATGATTAAGTATATGCATGATATCAGCATTAATATAAGAGTAAGTTAAGTGGTTCTAGATCAGGAAATGAGATTATAATGAACTCAATGTGATTTCATTGAGGTAAAAGAAATTTAAAGTTGATAACTACTCACAAGAAGAATAGGTACTATGTTAGCATTCTGTTTCCCTGGAGGTGAAAGAGCCTTGATAGGGCTGTTTCATTAAAAAGCTGACATGACTTTGTCCTATAGGATTTGCTGGCTTCACTAGAAAATTTGCCATCATCTGACACTTGTTCTTCTATTCCTAATGGATGAAAAAGTCTAATTTAGTATATATGTATACAATTAAATCTCTCCATGGCTCTCTTGGAGTGGAAGTTTGCTAAACTGTTTTAAAACAGATTTAAGTCAGAACTGTTGGGCATAGGACCTTATAATTCAAGTTACCTGTTACTAAAGGGAAATGTCAAGATACTCCATCAGTTTGGAAAAGGGAGCAGCTACAGGATAATCACATGCACTGGGACAGATCTGAATACACTATAATTGTACCAAGTCCCTTTATTATTGATCAGGTTCTAAATTATTTGATGAAGCCATTGCAAATTGGATTCTGTCTAGACTTGACAGTTAAAAATATTTCTAATTATTTAATTCAATTTTACTCCTCTTTCCAATGAAATAAGACCTGTATTGACCTTAAAAACCGAGGTATTAAAATATTAAGTGGATTTGCGTATAGACCTGTGGACAGCTATTACTGTATGTAAAATTAATTAATTTGGAGTGGTGATCAGTAAGATGTATGTTACAGTTTAAAAATAATTATCAGAACACTTGATTTTGATTCATATCTATGCACAAAACTCTTTCAACCTTAAAATACATGTTAAAAGTCAATATTAGCGTAAATAAAAAATCCAGTAATTTTCTCACCAGTTTATAATTCTGTGCTCCCATAGATGACCTTTTCATGGCTCAAAGCAATTTCTTGGGAGGTTGCTGTTTGGAATACACCACATGAAAAATGCTTTCTAGATGATCATTTACTCTAAACAGATGAGCAGACAAACAAGGAAAAAAAAATTCCAAGCATTTTGACAAAAAAACTTGAGAAACATTTGAAGACAAGATATAATTAGAAGGGTCTGACCTTCCACAAAATGTGAATACTTTCCAAGTGTGCAACTTTTATGAAGACTTATATAGTCAGCTTTAGTTAGAATTTTCCAGTATTATTAATCGTTTCTCAAAACCCCAAGGGCATGATAGAGGAGGTAGTTTTGGCAGCTGAGTTATGGGCTTGCAGGTTTTTCCAGTGGCTGTTCTTTGCACCCTTTCCTCTGTGTCCCCAGACTGCCTGCCCTTGCTCTCTCCCCAGTATGGGATTCCCAACAAAATGCACAAAGCTGGCAAAAGGGGAGACAGATACAGGCATTTGTTAGACACTGTCAAAATCTGACTCTGTTTCCACAAGCTATCTTAAAATATAGATGCAGCACAGGGTGAATTTTGTCTCCAGAGTTTTGGACTGAAAGCCTGAACGGAACATAGACTGAAATTTTAGTTCCACAAATACACAGTACAAGCAACATTGCATAGGAACGCTGCATATTTGCAGTTTAAATAATCTTATAACCAAGTCTTTGAGAGAGCGCTATAATCTTCCTAAACATTAATGCTTATAGCTGAGGTTTAAGGTACCATAGAATTTGGAGGTGGCAAACAATTCAAGAAGCTGTAGGGAAGCAAAACACGTTGCTTAATTTGTTTAAGGACTGTTATTTTATTTTTGGTTTCTCCTCTCCATTTATCTGTGTCTTCTCTTCTGTGTTAACATTATCTAACACTTCTGTGGAAAACTGACTTCCAAGCACTAACTCTTGACCTTGCTGCCTCCTCTTCCTCATCTGCCTTCTGTTTCCATTGCTTTTCCCCGTTTCTGCTTTAATTATAAAGACATTTTACTATCTGGTTCTACTTGTACTAGCAATACTTATGACAATGTGTTCTTCGAGCATCATTCATGAATACCACAAGTGTTTTTCTCTAGTGAATGGCTAAGGTTCAATTCAGTTCTCTGAAATAAATGGTTATTTTTCTCATTGGTATCAGTGTTTACTGGGTGAGGCTTGAGTCCTGTTAAGTCACTGGACTTCCAGCAGACATCAAACCAATGCAGTAAGCTTCAGGGACAAAAGAACATGGGAAGCAAATGGGTTATCTTTACATTTTTGCATTCCTTTCAGTGCTTCCCTAAATGCAGCAGAAAGCTGAATCAGATCTTGTGTTCCCTTCCAGTGATTACACCACAAGATCATATTGCCTTCTATAATATGAGGTTTCCCCTGTTATGAGAGATGCACTCAATCCTTTAGAGAAGATAGAGTATAAATATACTATGCAGAAATGAAAATTTCAGGTCATACTTAGACCTAGTCTATAACAGAACCATTCATTTTACATACTTTGCTTAGAATTAGTTGCTTGGGTCGGGTTTTTTTTGGTTAGTTGGTTGGCTTGTTTGGGGGGTTTGTTGGTTGGTTGGGTTTTTTTTAGTCCAAAAGGTCCTGGTATATGAATTTCCTAACAAGTTTTATCCAGAAATTTCTAACTCATTTACTAATTAACACCTAGATACTGTGTGAACATAGTTCTAAACTTATGTAAGACATGAAGCCTATTTTATTGTAGGTTGAGAAAACAGCATTCCTGTTTAAGAACAAATATTTTCAGAAATATTTTTCATTCCAGGATGTTCCTGTTTCAGTGGTACAATTCCGTTTTCCAGCGTCTGTATTTTCTCACTTTATTCTAGTGTGGAGGCAGAGATTTTAAATTAGATGTGGCTTTCATAATCATAAGTAATCCCATTTTAAATCATCACATCTCCTTCTGGGTAGAACTAATCAAACTTCTATTCCATGGGAAGCACCAACATCTGGAAAATGTTTGTTCTGGTCCATCATAAAAAAAGAGAATTCATGATATCTGTGTCAGACAGAAAAATCTGAAGAGCTTAAGAAAATGTCAGTCTTCCTATCTTAGGTACTGACATGAAATAGGATATCCAAGTTCTCCAGATCACTCTGGGACACCCAGGGTTTTGGAGTTTCCCAGAACCAGTCCCCATTTACTGAGTAGGGAAACTAGAAATGTTGAAGCCTAGGGTTCCAGAAATAATTTCTACTCAGTTGTTTCGCCATTTTGGATATTTGTTCCAAACTGTGTTGGCAAAAATGAAAAAAAAATCTAACAAAAGACAGTTTAAGTTTGTAATTAATAGTGAATATAGTATTTGCAAGACCACTGTACTTTGAGAGTTATTTTGTAATCCTTTGACATTGTTGAGTATGTTGCCTCCTAAGGGCAGCAAAAAAGCCAACTACATGGACCACATTTATCCAGGCATATATTTCCTGTCAAGAGAAACATTAGTCTATATACAGTCATTCACTTCAAATTATAATTTGAAAACTGTTCATTAATGAATTCAGTATTTTCATAGCACCAACTAGATTTTTTTTTTTTTTTTTTTTACTTTATTGTCAGAATTTTAGGCCTTATATATGTATTTCAAGATAAGTGAAGATTTTGTGCAGTAGCACATAGGCCAAACTTGCACTTAAATCCATGGCTATGTTTCCACTGGGGCTCTGATGTCAAACTTCAAACAAGCCTGGATACAGAATCAATTAAAGCAAGTTAGAACACAATAATTTAGAAGCTAATCTCATATTTTTTTATATTTTTTAAAAATAAAACTTACCCTTTTGATGTCTTTCCAAACTAGACCTGAGAGGCCTCTAACAGAAGATTAATTGTGTTCTCCTCATTAACACCATTAAGCATCAGTTATTGAAAAACCTAGCTTGCTAATAATACCTGGCAATTGACTGTACCAGTATATAATCTTGCATTTATGAAGTTTCAGTGTATCAGACTCAGATCCCATGGTCAACATTCCCTCAGTATCCTTACAGAGATTTCTAGAGGAATAGTATCAATTATTTTCTACGGTAGCGTTATACCTCATTTTCCTTAGTAAGAAATGACATAGCTAGATCCTGAAAGATCCTTGAATCCCTACTGGTTTGAATAGATACTGAGAGTGCTCCACTGCTTGCAAGATGGAATATATGTACCCTATCTTCAAACTATGGTGTTCATATCTTGAGGTATTCTGAGTGTAATCCATAACATAAAAAACTACTGGATCACAAAGTGAATTTGCAGGAGATTCCTAGGCATTGACATAGAACAAAATTAACTATCATGGAGTTTGTACTATATATGTGATTTCATGGATGGTGAAGAAGGACAAGTAACATGATGAACAGTATCTTCTGCCACCAATTGGTGCTGTTGCAGTTACTCTACTATATTGGCACAGCACGAGGTCTAGAGAATTCCTATCTTTCTTTTTCTTGTAGCATAGCTGTCACGGAGAGAATGGTCAATCCAGCTTCATACTGTGCCTGACAGCCTTAATGCTGCTCCTGCTTTTGTGTGCCTGTTCTGATCTCCAAGCTTCTGACTCATAATGTTTCATGATAGGCCTGAGCTCTTGCATAAGGAAAGAGACTTTCTAGAGAACTGCCCATGTTTAAAGCTGTCCCTCCGTATAAAACTGCGCAGCCCAAGTCTTTACTATCTGAAGGGCACTGTAGGTCTGATTCAGCTCCCAAAGTCAGCAAAGTCCTTCTTGTGACTTTAGCAGGAGTTGAGAAAAAGTATCTACAGATGATGATATACATATTGTATAATAACAGTGTCAGCTAATCTAAGTTGTCTTCCCTTGTATATAAACTGGCCATGTATAGGCTGTGTTCTTTGCAGCAGTGAAATGGGCAATGTGATGCACCCACAAGCTTGGCTTTGGATCACAGTAAAAAAGATACTGGGAACAATTTGTTAGAGTACTTGCCATGAACAGGGTTCTTTGGCTGTGAAGTGGCAATTTCAATCATTTTGAAATTTGCACATAAATATACTTGTCTGTTAGATGTAACATTTGAAATGTGGAAAAGAAATACCATTTCTAAAAATGCAGAAATGTAGGGGGGGAAAAAAAAAAAAGATATCTATTTCCTGAAATGTTTTCAGCATAATGAGTCTATTGGAATCTTTCAACCATAACATGTTATCCATTTAATAATCATATCTGGTTATACCAACTTCTTGTACAATAGTGACTATGATTTTTCAAACTATTAAAATGATGCATTTTATAGGTTTTTAGCTGAATGATTTTAAATAAAGTATATTCGTGTTAAGGAGTTTTTGAATATCTGTCACTAAGGAAATCTTCAAAATAGATTGTCAGGTAAATGAAACCAGCAGTAAAGTATCTCACCAAGGAGAAATTTCTCTTTCCGTGAGTGGCCACTTTAGAAGTATGTTGAATAGGGGCTAGTTCTGAGAGTGACTTTTCTTGTATGTTCTTTAGGTTAGATTATATTTGAAGTCAACTGTCCAAGTGTTCTGATAATGCAGAGCCGATGACCATGTACAAAGACTTCTAGGCAGTCTGTAACTGAGATAGATATGGTACTTGGTCTCATTCACTTTGTTCAGTGAACGAAAAACAATGCACATCCATACATCTGTTTACATGTATATATGTTCTCATACATAATTTTGCACAGAAGGTATATATACTTGTAATATACATACACATATATACATTTACATATAAACAAGGTGTGGGTGGGTGCATATTGAAGGAGAGACCCTGTATGTGTACATATACTTTCTATAAATTTTAAGTACTGTCTTTTTAAAATGACACCTACCAGATTATACATGTGTAATTAAATATATATGACAAGTCTGAACATAATATACTCCCTTCATATACTGTTCACAATTTTTAATATAGAAAAATATTTTCGTTCTATATAATATATTACTGAGAGACATTTTTGACATTAAAAACTAGAAATTGAAACAAAAAAGAATTCTAAGTTTAAATTCTGCATATGTGTATTATTTTTTTAGGTGATAAGGGAGCAGGGTATACAGAAATATTTTTTATGGAACTTAGGAGTGTTTTTTCTAAAGACTGGAAATGCTTTAAATTAGAAACAGTCTTTCTGTAATAGTGAGTTGTTTGACTGTTATGCTGTGCTTCTTAATGTAGAACCTTTTTCTGCAGTAAAAGGTTAATTAGTTGGGAAATGAAATATAGAAAACTACCATGAATGAGATGGTATTAAGTCTTCCTTTTTCTGCCTGTCTCCCTGTCTTTTTCTAGAATATAGACTCAAAAAGGGTAAAGGTGCCTGTGTAATTGGACATTTCTTAGCGAACTGCACTATCTCGATTCATACACACAGTGGGAACTAAATGGATTTCATTTCCCTATGGAATATTACAAGCTTCAGTGGGTCTTTAGTTTGGTTTGGGTTTTTTGTTTGTTTGTCTTGGTTTTTTTACAAGAACAGTGCAATTGCTCTCTGGTTAAACTTTTCTAAAATTGTTTGGTAGGAGTGTGTGGGTGTAAATTATAGACTTTTCTGGCTGCTCCCCAGTAGGTTTTACCAAGAGGGTGCTTGCTCACTCCATAAACTCCATCACAGGAACAGATCAAATGGAAGCAGGTAAGCCCTATTAGCACATCGAGCTTGACACTGTATCCATGCCATTGTGGCCCTAGAAAATACAGTATCTAGCCCTTTTCTTCACCTGTCCTGTATAAGAAGTTTCATCATCTCAGCCCATTGCCATATGTCACTAACCCGAGACAGATCTCTATTAAATATAATGAAAATGATGAAGTTATGAAAGCACTTATAGCCACTTATATAACAGCAACAAAAGTTAGGTTAAAGTTGACAGAGCTAATACCTGGTCAAATTTATGTCAACACCTACATCTTTGTATGTACAGATGTACGGAAGCACAAACATATAAAAGACAAACTTGCACACACACACGCACCATGTTTTTAGTTTTCAGTCTTAAAATCTCTTGCCTTCACCTTTATTTTTTATCCAAATCTTTTCAGTTCCTTCCAAGTTTCTATAGTTTTTGCCCTCTATCATCAGTATTCCCTAGCTGTAACAGGGTGTTAAACAAGAAGAAACTGTGAATTTTAGGTAAATATTAGGCAATTTGACAATTTTTAACTCCTATGCATGTGTATTCTTAATACTCTGAAATCCTTCATTCCAAGTGTTATTTTTGTCCAGCAGAGGAGCAGAAATAGGATTGCATTTAATCACAATTCAGCTTGAATTTTAAATATTAGATGTTCAGAAGTAAAACTTCTAAACAATTTACAGATCTAGTAATAATTACAGGAATTAATTTGTGAATTTCTTTACTTAAAAATAATTTTGGCAAATTATAATTTACTCCTGACAAATTTAAGAATAGAATTTGGAACATGGTTTTATAAAACTTGGTTCAACGCCTCAAAGTCTTCGAAGTCTTCAGAGTATATATGGCAGCTAAATTTTGATTGTAGCAAGATAATTTTTACTTCAACACATTTATACTCTGTACTTTCATATATATTCAAAGTTAGGGGGAGATGGGCAGAAGTACTAAGACATGTCTTATCATCATCTCTTTCTGACGTGTTTGGAGTAAAGCAAAATTTCAGTCTAATAGCAGCCTTGGAAAAGGGGCTTTTTGCATACTTGTTTCTCATATATCTAAGCAGAAATGTAGACTGCAATGAAAGATTCAAGCCAATGGCATGCATATATTTTGTGAGGTACATCTTGGACTAGTCAAGGCACGTGACACTCCTGTTACTTCAGAATACATCCTTAAGAAACACTAATCAGTAATTCTAAAAATACTGTGTTAAAAACCCACACCACGAAGAAAATATAACCCCTAATTTGACATTATTTCTTTTTATTTTTCAAGAAAAGACCTTTCAATCTGGAATATAATGAACTTGCAAAATTAGCCCAAACTCATTCAGACTCTCTACTGTGTAATTTTGATATGTATGTGTACAGGAAAGCAGGAAACATTCTTGAGCTTGTTATCAAGTGAGACAAGGTTAATTAGTGACCAGAATAGCTTTAGTATTTATTTCACTCCATTATATTTTACCACCTGTTCTTTTTACTTCGAATATAAGATTTTCCAGTTTTAAGATAAGAAAGGAGAAACTGTTGCTTTTCACTCTTTAAGTCACTAATGAATGTATTTTTAATATTGTCCTGACTTCGGCTGGGATAAAGTTAATTTTCTTCC
>NW_009604666.1:647-872 GCF_000690535.1 Cariama cristata | reverse complement strand
CACTCCTTGCCGCACGTCTCTGGGGCGCTCCTGCGAGGAGAGAGGAGCCGTGGGTGCCGTGCTGTGCCATGCCGTGCCATGCCACGGGCCCTGCACGTGTCCCAGCTGGGGCATAGGGAGGGTCAGCACTTACATGTGGCACGGCCGGCACTCACCACCCTCGGCATAGAAGTCAGGCTTGCAGCTGCCGCAGCGCGTGTCCTGGACCTCCGAGCCTGTGGACAG
>NW_009604666.1:0-526 GCF_000690535.1 Cariama cristata | reverse complement strand
CAGCGCTCATCAAGGCAATAACGAAAGTGGCCGGGCTTGCAGCCGCAGGCAACGTTGCTGGTGGCTGAGCAGTTGCTCAGCACGCTCTGGAAAGCTGCAGAAGACAGGTGGTGAGCGGCATGGCACGGTGCTGCATGTCACGAAACGGCACGGCACCATGCAGCACAGCATAGCATAGCACGGCATGGCGCGGCACACTGCCAGCTCACCTTGGCGGTCGCACTCGTAGCAAGCCTCGCACTCGTGGAAGGTGTTGGGTTGGGCGCGAAAGGTGCCGGCAGGACAAGTGGTGCAGACGCTGTCGTTTCCGTGGCTCGAGCAGGGAGTGTGCAGGAACGTCCCTGCAGGGACAGTGGGGTGACAGGGAGCACGGCCACCTGGGGCGATGCACCCACTGTGCCATGGTGTGCCGTGCCGTGCCACGCTGGCTGAGCAGCTCTCACCTGCGGGACACCGGGTGCAGCACCGGTGAGCACTCTCGATCCAGTTCATGCCGGTGGGACAGGGGGGTTTGGTGGCATACCTC
>NW_009604665.1:9681-10768 GCF_000690535.1 Cariama cristata | reverse complement strand
GGGAGGGTGGAAGGCATATATGCTGGGGAATGGACTACCAGAATGAAGCCTGCTTAAGAAGGCTCTAATAAAGGAAGAGAGTGAGCTAATCTTCTCAGTGATGTAGCCGACTTCTTATCACTAGCTTAAATAAGAGTTCTATCTGCTGTTCATCTGCTCTTTCCTCACAACCATCAGGTCTCAAAGACAGAAGAAAGGAAAGGAAGAAAAGTGCATATCAGAAGCTGAAGAAGAAAAAATAAGGGTGAGATGAAACCTGAAAGTTACACACAAATCAAGACTTAGTTGTTCCCTGCATACACTGCCCTTGTACAGGAAAGGCAAAATGCTGAAGCGCTGCCTGTTTCAGTGAACAATGTCAAAACCAGGAGCTCTTAAGCGTTCTTTCCCTCCCAGTGAATATCAATTCAAGTGGCTATGCTACAAACATATACTTCTTTTTCTTTTTTTTTTTTTGAGCAGTAGAAATCTGGAAACATCAAATCATAAAGATCTTCACTAACACTTCCTAAACATTGTAAGGGATCGAGGATAGACAATTACTAGACGTTTCCTTTGAAATATGTAGGTCTTCACCAGTAAATAGCCAGCTAATGGGTTTCCTTTCACTGTCCTGACTAAAGGTCCACTTTTACATCTTAGATTGATTGCTGGAAGTTAATTGAGATGCCCACATACTCTCCACCTCCCTTCTACTACCAAATTTCTCTTTTTTCTTGGTTGTAATAACGTCCAACACACCTGGAAACTGTTCTCCACCAGCAATATTGCTCCTTTTCCCTGCTCCTCCTCTTTCACTGACTTTCATTAACTTTGAAAAATTATTCATATATACATCACTAAATGTAAGACAGGGGAAATACAAAATTAAGCTTGTGCAGGCAATTGTTACAACTGCAGTCTTGCAAGCAGTTTAACACAAGTTCTTTTACTTGAGAAAGATGGGAAGTCAGCTTTCCACAGTTTCCTGAAGAGCACAGAAATACTAAACCACAACTGTTGAACAGTCGGAATAAAGTGCAACTGATCCCAAAGACACAACAATACCAAGTTAAGTCTCAGAAGCACAGTAAAGGACTAGTAACTC
>NW_009604665.1:2613-9650 GCF_000690535.1 Cariama cristata | reverse complement strand
CATTCCTTTCCACCTCTTGTCTGAAACAACCAGAAGGCAGTAAATTATTTCCTCAACACCAAAATGCAAGCTCCTCAATGAAGCAACAGAAATGTCTCTGCTACAGATTGGACACGTTGTTTACATCTCAGTTTATTACCTCACCTGGTTCCCCCTTGCATTTCCTAATTTTAAGCTAGATTTCACATAAGCCATCCCTCCCACAACCTTTTACTTTGGTTTTAATAGCAAGAAGTAGCACACAGGCTAGCAGGATTGTGGCAAAGATGCTTATTAAGCCTGTACAGCACTGTGTTCAGGGATTGCCGACTAATCAAAATTAAACTTTTCTCCTATTCAAATGATTTAACTAATTCTGATCCCCTCAAGGTTTTCCATCTTGGTCATCTTCAGGACTAAATACAGATTTACATCCCTGATGGTCCTGACTTCAGAGCACACCTACAAAACCCATCACTCCGTCTACACAGGAATCCCTCTCAGACTAGTATGCCCGTCACATTTTTAAACAAACTTGAATTGTCAGCTTCTCTTAACCCCCTTTCCTAATGTGTAAACAGAGAGAATTCTTCCTAGATCATGAACCAGTACTGTCCCCAAGGCACTCTAACGATAAACGTGATATATTTTCATTAGCCAGTAAAACTTCTGGTTTTGATAATATGGTGTTTCTTCCAGACAATAAACACTTAATACATCTGTTTGTTAGTTTGGATACAATCTCTAAACAGTGGCTCAACGTCTAAAAATAATTCAGGTAAAAAGGATCACAGAGATTCAATCAGTGAAATACATTTCAGACTTCAGAGCTGACAAAATGTATTTCTTCAAGATCAAAAACCTTACAGAGAGTGAATAGAACAGAACTTCGGAGAACACCTGAAAATGACACCAACTAGCACCCTAAGCTAATACTGTATCTACAAATTAACATCTCTGATGAGCAAGCAATTTTTCAACACAAATCAGAATTCTGCAGTCATGAAGTACATTTATGCTACTCAGCTCCATGCACACCCAAAAGAGTGTATTCACTGGAAAGGGTTTTTTCCTTCATTGTGGTGGGTTGTATTTGCTAACTAGCACTGCTGGGCTGATGCTCTGTTTTAGTCAATTCAGTTTCTGTAACTCACAGGTATGGTCCTATGAGACAGTCATTCTTCCCCATCCGTTGCTTTTCTCATTTCTGTTTCCTGGTATAACCAACACACATAAGAGCTACTAGTAAGTTTTTGAACAGGAAATGTTAATAAATGTGATTCTACTAAATATGTTCACATCTGAAGTAACTTGAGGTAGACTTTCTAGTTTGTGCAAAAGTTTAGTTTTTGACACAAACACAGAACACAGTCCACACTAAACAAAAAGTGAACTCACCTGGGAGATGGAAATGTTTCAGTATGTAACATTTTTCAGGCACACTGACTCCAAATTTTATGTAAAATATAGGATGTGCAAAAACATCATACAAGGCAGAAAGGGAGCAGAAAAGTCTCCATGAATTAAACAAAAGTCTGATAGAAAGCAGTTTCTTCAAAATAATAAATTATGCCACCCTAGTGTACTCGATTGCAGAACTGCAGTACCGAGCTACTGAGAAACAACCTGAAATCGATTGTTATTGTCCAAGCTGATTATAATAGGGAAACACATAAAGGCACATTTTAAAATATGTTTTTGCTTAAGACTACTTATAATACAAAGATTCTCATAATAGACTGAATATAAATATGTATAAATATAGTATGTGTGTATGTGCATAGTACAAGTTTCCTTCATAAAGGATAAGCTTCAGGTGTTGAGATAATTAGCGTCCTTCAAAACTGTTCTCCCGGAAATCAACATTTACACAATGCTATGCATAAAACATGCCCTTCTTCCCCCTCCATGTATATTGTCATAATCAAATCACATTATCAAAGCTTTTTAATATTCATAACACACCATTCAGAGCTATTGAAGTTACAAATTGAATGGAAGTGCTGAGAAAAACAAACAAAAAGCTAGAAAGATAACCATAACCATGAGTGAGCCTATTTATCAAGAAAAAGCACTGGGAATTACAACGACAGTATATCCTAAAGAATTGTCAAAACTGCCAACTTCATGGTCTCTCACTACTACTTATTGAATGCATACCATGTAGGCTATAGGTTTCTTACAGTTCGTACCTTCTTTTTCCATTCATACTCAATTATGAATATACAAGGAGCTTCATAACAGGCTGAAGATCTGTATGCTTAGTATCAGACAGCAAGTTTTCTATATATGAGAGACCTTTCCAAGGTGTCAGAAAAGTTTACTTAGTTTTCCTTTAACACCTCTTACAAACATTCAACACATAGAGGAGTACTTTTAGATGACTAAGTGAAACATTACCCATCTTATCTCAACATGACCACTACCAGCCACAAACTTATCTAACAGCAAAATGTGTGTGGGAATTCTGCCAGCAGCTGTACAGCTATCAGCTACCCAAATGTACTACCTTGCTATATTTGTAGCAAGAGAAACTATTCAGACACAAGCGTGTTATAGTACTTGTTTTCTATGTTTGAGGAGTAATGGATCTGTAATCACATGGCAGGGAACATAAGTAATATTTGTACAAGGATTAGTCAGCACAGATGGATTGTTCAAAGGATGTTAAGAAAAAAAAAAAAAAAAAGAAATACGGGAGTAATACCAAAGTTTATCTAAACCTAGTTTCCATCAATTTAAAGAGAGGGAGAATATATCAATTTTGGCAGATTTCACCACGATCAGTTTGCAAAACAAAGAAAGATCCATTTTAAAAAATATGCCTGGCCCTGCACCCAACACATTACAGCAATCTTAATTTTTCACAGAAGCAGCCAGTCTTTTTCTAAAGCACAGTGCCCGCACATAGCTGCACGATGTAACAGCACTGTTCCTGCAGAAATATTTTTGTTTACACCACCATTCTGAGGAGATAGTTTGGAGATATCAGAAACAGTCTAGCCAAATAAATAAGACACTGATATACAAGAAATATGACTAATCAAATCAGACAAATAGGGAGTTTTTTTTCCTGTAGCATTTGCCATATGTGCATAAGCTATCCAGAGGATGAAATCCCTCTGCTCAAATTTTCATAAGCTAGTTCCAAGTAACAGGAAGCCTCCTTATAGATAATTTGCACATGAAAAAATCACTTCCCAAAATACATTAGTTGTTTAAGACTCTCTCATGTTTTCAGCATTTCATTTTCATTATGCAGAGTCAGCTATATAAAATATTGAGGCTAAATCAATTTGTTAATCTATATTCAACTGTTTGGATGTACTGGAACAGGACGGACTAAAGGACTGGGGGGGCAGCAATCTTTAAATAGCATTCCTTTGAGATTTAAAAATCAAAACTCATTGCCCTCAGCAAAAAGCCAAGTTATAATATTCAACAGATGGTTTTAGAGTTCAGCATTTTAATTATTTTCAAAATCAGCATCATCTACTTTCTGTTATTATGAAGTAGACAGGAAGATGATTTTCTAGATATATACATGACTGAAGCTCCTCATGCATTTACCATAAAGAGCTAAACCCAGTCAGAAGTAAATGTTGAACTGCCCTCCCAATTACAGATGAGAGAAATTAGGTTCACATTAGTTTATCTGTTGCTCCCAAAACAAATCTAGTTACCATAATTACTCTCTATAGTAAAAGTTAATTACATTAATGAACACCAAATTATTTTAGACATATTTTTTCACTCTCTATATGTTGCTCTATAATGACTATAGTACAAAAAAATTCTCTGAAGCATTAAAAACAGTTACTGACTGTTATGAACTGTTAGCTGTATTTGAGTGTCATAGAAGACAAGCAAATACTACCCAGATGGGCCCTAAGGCGTGTTCTGTACCCTATATTTTTTACTTTACTTTTGCTTCTTTGTGGATTTTTCAGTAACGATCATGGACTCTATAGCTGTCATTTCCCATACCACCTGACTTACTTAGGATCATACTTTACCCTTCCATTCAGAAATGAAAAGTAAGTGTTCACTAAGCTCTATACCAAATACAACAGCAAGGTTCATGAGCAGCAAAGAGGCAATAATTTCAATATGCAAACTGCAAAATATCCACCAGGAAAGGTTATTCCCTGGGTTACTGCTGCTTTCCTTTTCTTTCTGCATTATAGTTTTCTGACAAACCTTGATAACATTCACGACATCTTTCTAGATAAAAATATAATTTCTAGGGGCCAATGGCATTTTGCTGCAGTAAGGAAAGGTACACAGAGTGGGGGTTGCCCAATTCTCCTGATATTTCTAATCCTAGTAACTGTATCATCACTGCAGTTCCACTGCAGGACTAACACTAGATGAAAAGCTAGGAATTAGGCACTGTGTTAAACTGTCATCCTTACCATACTTCTCCAATAGGAGGAAACTGCTACTTTTCCCCATATAGTAGGTGGTCTTTGAAGCAATCAAAATATTGCAGTCGGTTTTTATGCACGGCATATATAGCTGCCTTCTGAATACTCAGACACGTGCATACTATAAACGTATATACGTAAAAGTCAACAGAAGGTTGGGAAAGTCTGTCAAAGAAGCTTAGCATCCAACTAAGACCAAAGCAATTAAAGTCTTTCTTCTTTATTAATGGCGACAGGTATAGCTGAAGTAAGACACTGGCCAAGTTAGCAAGCACACGATAAACATAAGTCACTGAGCAACATTCTGTACTGCACATTTTAAATGCCATGGGCAGGGCGGGGAAATGTCTTACAAAATTAATAAAGAAAAACAATGAGTAAGAAAGTCTTCATATCATTAAGAAATTTATTCACTGAACACAGAAAGTCTCTATGTAAAGAGAACCATATTCAAGTATAGACAAAAAACTTAGTACAGACTTGATTTACTTTACTGCCTGCAAAATCTGATTGGGTTTAAAGTCTACCTCAGTACAAAAAAAAATTTCAAACTTGAACCTTCAAATTATATTGTCTCTAATAAATTGATAACATCTTATCTGTATTGTAGATTTATTCTCTTCCTATCCAACCAACATGCTGGCAACACACAGTACCTTTCTCTTGTCCCCAGGCTTCTGAGGCAGTTGTGTTCGATTTTAACTTAAAGAGGTGGACTGAGCAGCACCAGTAGCTAAGTCACTAGGTATGTTTGTACCGGGAGTTTCCACACCACAATTCCTAGTCCTGTTGGCACATTCTCTTTTTCATCAGCAAGGAGGGATTTCTGAGCAATATTAGTGACATCATCTGTTAAACAAAAGAGAGATTTAATCCAAATCAGATCTGATTAACAGCTTTGATGGTAGCAATGCAAAAAAAAAATAATAATATTTACACAGGGTAATAAATGCAGCAGAATAAGATATCATGCAAAAATACAAGTGTGGCATCTTCTTTCTGTTAAGAACACATATGCAGAGTCTAATTCATGGTCTTCTTCTAGATGGTCCTCAGTGAAGGATGAAAGCTGCTAAGCTACTGGACAATTACATCAGGTCACTCCAAACTGTTAACTGAGCATAGCTAACACTAAATTTATATTGCATTTCAACATGAGTTACTTGGGTTTGAGCTACAGGTTTATATTGTCATGGTGGCTACCTATAAATTGTCACATACAGACTGGTCATTGCCATGGATCTTTATAAATACCAAAAATATACAAACTTAAAGAAGTTATCGTGTTCTGCTGAAAAGAGGACAAGACTTAATTTCAGAAAACCTGAATTCTAGTCTTCTGCCTGTGTACAACTCTCCTGTACAGTGAAGGTAATGATGACAATTTCCTCTCTGACAAAAAAAAAATAAAAATCAAAAGATGCACAAAGCCTTGATACTGTTTCACTTTGCATTTCTTGATAATATTTCAACATATTTTGATCACAAAGTGAAGCCACAGAGGTATTCAAATTTTTGTTGATATGCACTACATGTTAGTTCGGATTTATATTTCCCACGCACAGAAAAATCTATTTACAGAAATAAAGTTATCTTTATGGAAAACAGCAGTCTGAAAGCTTAATAACTAGAAGAAAGCCAAGTTCCTTAACGAATATCATCTATCTCACTTCTCCTAGACACTCTAAACACGTACGATGGCACCTTTATTTATGCCGTGGAGTATGGAAAAGAGAGTAAAGCCTCCTCAGTAATAAATCTTCTCATAGCATGCCCTTGGCATTAAAGTGTAAGTCACTGATTGAGTAAAAGTGATTCGGACAAGGCAACCAAATTTGGCAATGACTACTACAGACATGGCCATACGGGGGTCTCCAAAGCAGAGGGCTGGCAGACATGACACAGAAATGACCAAACTCCCTGCCTTTTGGAAAAGAGAGCTGGAAGCCAGACAGGACACCCTGTCTGAACAGCACTGAAATATGATGGATGTATCTATTACCATGTAGACAGTTCAAGTCTTCGCAAAAAGTTGTATTTCACATAAAATACATCAGGCTTGCATCCAACAGTACCAGTCCCAAAAATGGAACTCCTAAATTATTTGCTTTGCTGGGAAGTATTGTACTAATTTCTGGTGGTTTCTTTAAGGTTATCAAGTTGATTCTCTTGTTAGTGGCTTAAAAACTAAATCCTCAGGGAATAATTTACCAGTTTATTTGTTCAATAAAGACAGTCATCTAAGCAGTATTTAATGGAGAAAGAAAAAAATCTGCATACTCATTTCCTTAGGGCCAAATTCACTGCTGTGAGAGAATACTTTTGAAGAGGATGAAAGTATGGCTAGGGCCGGATCATGGCAAGAGATCAAAGTGCCGAAACAGCTTAGTCAGCATCTTTAAGTAGCACATAAGGCTGTAAGAAGAGGAATTCAGTTTATTTACACAGTAACAAACCTCCTCAGGGAGAGAGGGAGGCCAAGAGTCTTTATTTTTTATGATGTCAGATCTATCCAACTTCACCCTATCATCATCATCATCATCTTTTTTGAGTTGCCCTCTTCGTAAATATTCCAATATTGTTATTCCACATAAAACAACATTTTGTTGTTTTCTTCTCGCCTTCAGGAAT
>NW_009604665.1:0-2581 GCF_000690535.1 Cariama cristata | reverse complement strand
GCTTTCCTGTGTTAACAGGTAAATGTAGAAACATCTAAGAGAAAGCAAGAACTTGCTTCTCAAAGACAAGTAAAGGCAGCAATCAGGCCAGTAACATGACAACGAAACAGAAAAATACCCACAAGACTCAAAAGAAAAAAGAAAAAACCCCACAACTTCAAATTCACAAGTTATCCAGGTAAGTTGTCTACATATAAAAATATACTGACGTTTAAGCAGATCTATCTCTTCACCAATACCAGTTCTTCTAAAAGAGCAGTTCCCAGATTCTAGACAACTCGTCAATAAGGCTAACAGTTGTATCTAAATTCTCTAATAAATTTGGAAATAAAGAGTATCTTAATAATATTTTTGGCCAGGTGGCCTCTCTATATGAAGAGAGCAGTGTTTACAAAAGTTTTGAGAGAAGGATGAAACATAGATCTAGAACCTGCAATTTCAAGTTGCACTAGAAACAGTATAATAATATGACAATATCTACTTTTTCAAGTGGATGTTTCAGTGGCATAGCATACCAGTGAGATCAAAAAAAAGATGACTAATTGACAGCAAGTCTTGCAAAAACTATGGCAAATTTGAAACATTTAATTATGCCAGTCACTAGAAGTTGTTACAGTGCTATTCACAATGTATTACCAACAACCACTGGAAACGTACAACCCAATAATCCTTTAGTAATCTTCCTATAGCTTCTTAAAAGATAGGGTAATACAAAAATAACTTAAAATAATTACATACTTAATTTCTCATTTCCAGTAACTGCTAAACTAAATCTACTTCTAATGGCAAGGCGGGGTGGATAAAGAGGGGAAGTTGTTGCTGTGGAAATGTATCTGTTAATCTACAAACAAACAGAGCATAAACCACACTTGTTCTAATTCATTCAGAACTCAAAATATATCATGCACACCAAAAACTGCTCAAAGAACCAAAACTATTATAGAAATGATTTGACAGATGAGCTGATGTTTGACAAATTACTAATTTTCCTGAATGTAATAAAGTCACCAACATATTCATATCCTCTAATTATGGCAGTACATGCTAAATAAAGAACGCTGATTCAGTTATGCTCTTTATTATATAATGGCTCTCTAGACAAAAGTTCAGTGTTATAAAAATGAAGGTTTTATTTCTGTTTACATGACAATGACTTGCAACACTTGTCAACATTTCCCAAATAGTTAGGAAAGCCCAGAAAGTATCCAAGTTTGTTTGCTTGTGTTTTTTAATTACAAACTTGAATACATAGAATCTTTGGTGAAAATTCTGTTTCTTACACATTCCATCATGTCAGGTAGCATCGTATCTTGAGAGCAACATAAATTTAAAGATAAGAGAGTAAACCGCTGATGCCAACCTCCACCCTTTCCTTTAGATTCCCAGAATAGGCAAAAGACTCAGATTCGCAGAGATTTTAGCCAGATCTGTTCATATGGGACATCTAAACAAAGTGCATTACTTGCCGAATGTTTTAAAAAATTACTAAGGTGGACAGATATTTTAGATTTCTTCTTCGAAAGTAGAATAGCTGAGAACAATTCCTCTGACCATTGGAGTAATGTTGCATATAGTCCACACATGCAGGGTCTGTGCTCTACAAGGAGGGGGAAGGAAATCTCAAAAGAAGTCCTTTTTCATTAGAAGAGAGGTACTAACCCTTCCTCCTGTCCTCCACACCTCAAACAACAGGCGGGGTCCAACTATAACTTTCAGAGCACAGAAATAAAATAAACAACAATCACATCTTTAGCATGCAGTAACAGCAAAGTAGTTTCTCCAGATATTTTGGAAGCCCTCCCTATATCCTCATACACCTGTTCCAAATTTTGAAGACTCTTTGGAAACAAGGCTTTTTGGTTTTAAAATGACTAAGCATAAAACACGGTAGACAGTGACAAGAATGACCTAAAGAAAAGGCAATTCCTTTGGGCATACGGTGCTGGGCACATCTGTGAGCTCTCTGCAGTAGCTGCTAGAAATTTTGCTTGGCAAATGCTTTGTAACAGGAATGCACATTACCATTGGCTTTTTGTCAGAAGTTATTCTAATTGACAGTCAGAGGAGGGAGAGAAGGGGCTCCTTCTTAACATTAAATGTTCAAGTACTAAAAAAGCATACTTCTTTCAAAAAAAAACCCATGACATTTTCCTAGAGTATCTTGTTTTCTACTCTAAACCTTTATATCTGTAATATTCATTTGATTTATAATCTGTCAGTAAGACATCTAATTGTCAGGCATACAAATTACATGCAAGAAGACTGCGTCTTTCCATTCTTGCCTCCACTCTTTGATTTCTAAGAATGTGATATTTGCTTTGGTACCAGATTCCCTGGGGTTTCCACCAGAGCAAAGAATTTATTTACACAAGTAAAAGAAGCACAGACGCAGCCCTTCGTGAATGGGACTTGACATATCAACAGCCAGAATACGTCAGCAACACACACTTTTACCCAATATACATCACTTGCTCTCTCCTTTACCCGTTTAGTTTTCACCTAATACACCATATTACACCTGAAAATGTAATGCTTTCTGCTGTGGCTGCACCAAAAGCAGATGGGGGGGGGGGGGAAAAAA
>NW_009604664.1:0-2144 GCF_000690535.1 Cariama cristata | reverse complement strand
TGTCTCAGTTCCCTGTACGTAAAAGAGGTGATAAAAATGCTTCACACCCCTGGAGCAGTGGGCTACGTGCACTACAGGGGACGGGACGCTTGGATATCCTTGCTAGGACAGCTGAGGGATGACACTTTTGCCCCGTGGGATTTCTTTCTAAGTTGCCCATCTCATTTAGGCAGCGTGTTCTGCAATCAGGGTCTTGGTCTCCCAGACTGGATACCTCTGCTTCATAGTCCCACGATGAAGTTAAAAATTTGTGGTCAGTCTGTCGCTCCTGAGATGAAAAACAGTGCTACAGCAGCATACTATATACATCAGGCATAGTCCAGTAAATACTTAAGGGATTATAACCTGAAGTCATGAAGGGTTAGCTTCCAAGTGACAGCCCAGTAACTTTTGATACAGTTCAGAATGTTGAGATAAAAAATAAATCAGATTTTTAGCTGGTGTAACCTTTGAGAGGAAGATGTTAGCACAGGTAGAAACTGCAGTGCGTCTGTCAGTACCTTGCTGTCCAATGAAGGACAGCTGCGTTGAATGGAGTCTGTCTTAATTTGCAAGAGAAGAAAAGGTTTAGGTTATACTGACGTAGGTAGCGTGTTTTATTTTAATAGATTTCTCTGATCATGGAAGTTCTTTGAATAAATGCTGGGCTGCGGCAACGGGAGCAGGCAGAGCTGGATGGGCTGATGGCAGCCTCAACCTAAACTCTCTGTAAGTGTCAAGACTGAAGGCAATGCAAGTGCCTGGGAAAAATTGAGGGCATGGTGTGTTTTCTATGGGCTTGGTGCTGCCAAAAGACACCACATTGCCAGGAGCTGAGCTCCAGTGCTCAGCACCACCATAGAGGCAGCAGGATTGCGTTCGCTGCTTCGCTACCTCGCTCCATCTTTTCCAGTCCTGTGGGGACCCACGTCATTTGTCAGCAAGGAGCAGCTTATCCGCACCATGCTCAGCTCTGCGGTGCCAGGCCGGCGGCAGTGTCAGTGCACGCCGGTGCTGCTGACTGCTCTTCACACCGGGGCAGGGGGATCAGATCCACTCCTGATACCGACCAAATCCCAGGGATTTGGCTGGGAATCCATTTGGCTCCATGTTCCCCAGAAATGTGACTCAGAAGCCACCATCTGACACTGAGAGATAAGCATGACACCGAGTCCCCCAGGAGCAAGAGCAGCATCCCCAGGGTATGAGTGGAGCACGCACAAGCCGAGCGGAGACCGTGCTGGAAAGCACAAAGCCTTATAAAGGCAGCGCTCTGGGTTTGTCCTTCTTTCAGCTCTTCCAGGCGATGAAAAGGACGGCTCACAACCCTAATTAACTGGAACACGCTAATACCACTGAGCTTCCCTGGCCAGCAAATTTGGCACGAGGCGTGTGGGACACTTTCCAAACAACTGCTATGGGGAGTGCGTGCCTGCAATTTATTATTCGATGAGCAGCGTCTCCTCTCTGCCTCCACTGAAGAGCTCAGACTGGACACATGAGGGAGGTGAGCCTGGAGCCTGCAAATCCACTTCGAAAGCCATTCCATGCTGGACGGAGAAGAGACTTATTTCTCCCCAGGTGTTAAAGGTATTTAAGGTGCCAGGGGAAATATGGCTTTGCACAGCATTACCTCAGTGAGCGCTCAGGGCTTCCAAATGCTGCAGCGTGTAGTGCTCAGCTTCCCACAGGGAAAATCACGTTCTTTCAGGGTGACATTCACTCTGGGCAGAAGATGTGCAGCCTCCCATGACACCTTCATTCAAGGTCCAGAGCGGTGTGCATCGTCATTTTGCAGAGCGAAGTAGAGGAGCGAGCCAGCCCTGGTAGCCAGAGAAAGTGAGTCCTGGTTTTGGCTGGGATAGAATTAATTTTCTTCCTAGTAGCTGGTACAGTGCTGTGTTTTGGATTTAGTACGAGAATGATGGTGATAACATGATGGTGATGTTTTAGTTGTTGCTTAGTAGTGCTTACCCTAAGCCAAGGACTTTTCAGTTCGAGGAGGTGCACAAGGAGCTGGGAGGGAGCACGGCCAGGACAGCTGACCCCAACCAGCCAAAGGGATATTCCATACCATAGAACGGCATGGCCAGTACACAAACTGGGGGGAGCTGGCTGGGAGGTGCCAATTGCTACTTCGGGATGGGCTGGGCATCGGTCAGCAG
>NW_009604663.1:0-1670 GCF_000690535.1 Cariama cristata | reverse complement strand
CAAGATCATGAAGGCGCAGGAGCTGCCGGCCAAGGACTTCAGCGGCACCAGCGACCCCTTTGTCAAGATCTACCTGCTCCCCGACAAGAAGCACAAGCTGGAGACGAAGGTGAAGAGGAAGAACCTCAACCCGCACTGGAACGAGACCTTCCTCTTCGAAGGTAGGAGCTGGGATGGCCGGGAGTGGGCGAGGGTAGCCGAGCGGGGGTGGGCCCCTCTCCCCCCCCGCTTGGGCTGGATCAGCTCAGCTGGAGCTGCCGACGTGGTGGCCGTCGGTGATGAGATGGGTTGGCCAAGCCATCGAGGCCAAGTTGGAGGTGTTTGCTCTGTGTCCCCTGAAGGGGACATGGGGGGAGGCTCCTTCCCCGCCCCCCAGGCACCCGTGGGTGGGTACACACACGGGAATTCATCTGCCCCAGCCACTCATGCTGTGGTCTGCTCCCCGTCCGCTGCCTGGGGCCAACATCTCCCCATCAGCACGGGCAGGGCAGGGTGGTGCCGGCACCGGGTGCTGCTCGGCATGACCGTGACGGTTCCTCATCCCCTCTGTCTCCGGCACAGGGTTCCCCTACGAGAAGGTGGTGCAGCGGGTGCTGTACCTCCAGGTCCTGGACTACGACCGTTTCAGCCGCAACGACCCCATCGGGGAGGTCTCCATCCCCCTCAACAAGGTGGACCTCACCCAGATGCAGACCTTCTGGAAGGACCTGAAGCCGTGCAGCGACGGCAGCGTAAGGCCCTGGTCCCCCTCCCAGCCCATGGGGACGGTCCTTGAGGGGAGGGTACCCCCGGTCCCTGTGCTCTCCCACCAGGACCCCCACCCTCCTCCTGCCCTACCAGGGACCTTTGCAAGAAGGTTCAGCATCCGATGGAGAGGTTTTTCCTCCCCAATCTTTCTCTTTACCTGAAGGCACTAAGGAGCCTGAAGCAGGTGGCTCGGTTTGGGTCAAACCCGGCCGTTTCAGTCAGATCTCAAATGAAAGTTTGTTTTTGCTCCTGCCTCCACCAAGACCAGAAAACGTCCCACTGGCGATGGCCCCGGTTCCTCCTGCCCTGATTTTCTGTGCGGCTCCAAAGTCCACCCTTGGGACAGCTCGGGTGGGGGGTCCCAGCCCAGCACCCCACTCCCGCAGTGGGACACAGGGGGGGCTTTGGGTGCCCCGTCAAGGCTTGGGCTGGGTGTTCGCGGTGGGGGGCGGGTGTTTTCGGGCCCCCCACCCAAGGGCGTCTGCGGGTCCCACAGGGGAGCCGTGGGGAGCTGCTGCTGTCGCTGTGCTACAACCCCTCCGCCAACTCCATCGTGGTGAACATCATCAAAGCGCGTAACCTCAAAGCCATGGACATCGGGGGCACGTCAGGTACGAGCTCCGGCTCCTGCCACGCCGGGCGCCGTTGCCCGACACCCAGGCGGGGCTGCCCTCCCCCCCCCAGACCCCTACGTGAAGGTGTGGCTGATGTACAAGGACAAGCGGGTGGAGAAGAAGAAGACGGTGGGCATGAAGCGGTGCCTGAACCCCGTCTTCAACGAGTCCTTCGCCTTCGACATCCCCACGGAGAGGCTGCGCGAGACGACCATCGTCATCACCGTCATGGACAAGGACAGGCTGAGCCGCAACGATGTCATTGGCAAGGTGGGTCCCGCGGCATCGGCGCGCGGTGGAGGGACCCCG
>NW_009604662.1:197556-242261 GCF_000690535.1 Cariama cristata | reverse complement strand
AGCCGGAGCCCAGGGGCTCCGGGGACGCTTGCCAGGCAGTGTCGCCTGGTAGCCATCCCCTGTGAACTCCTTAATGGAGGGCCCGACCCAAGGAAGGGGGGCAAAAACTGAAATATTTCAGCATATTGAAAATATTAATGTTGGCTTGTAGGAATTAATGTAACGGGCTATAGTTATTAACAACTTATAAAGGCTTAAATCAATATAAATTAATTTAATTATGATTTCTAATTGCATTATGCATGATCAATTTGAAACACTACATTAAAGATAATTAGAGCAGGGTGCTAGTCACTAATCACTTCCCTAATAGCTTAATGATTTTTTTTTACCTATGGGGTGGGCCCATGAAATAAGATAAATGCTTATTTTCCAACAGAAAATGATTATACCTTTTAGTAGACGATTTAATCACTTTATTGTAAACACAAACCGAATTTGGACTTTTTACTTGGCCTTGCTTAAATTTTATCAGTGTTGACTGAAGTGCTGATGTATCATCAGTCCATCTATTGATGACCCGAAGGAAGACTAAGTTTTATGTAAAAGTATCATGCTGTCCTTAGAAGCTAGTGCCAAGAGGTCACAGTAGATGGAGGTCCTAGCTTAGCATAATGGGTTTAACATTTCCATGACATCATCAGGGAATCTGAAAAGGAGTCTAAGGATAATCAGAGTGGTCATTCAGAAGCCGAGTAAATATTTTATGAGGATATATAGAAGACAGGAAAGAAGGTGGTCAGAAAGGTGAATCTCTACTTCTTCATGCTCTGTGAAGAAGGTTTTTCACTTGATACCAATTTTGATTGAAAACTTGTGTATTGTTAATACAAAAAAAGACGGAGCATGACCCTTGGAGGAGTGAATCCCAATCTGTTTTTAGCAGCCATCTAAATATATTTGTATTCGTTGTCTCCCTTATGGGTTACAGATTATTTCTCTCTTATTTTCTGATGTAAATACACCCTTACTTGATTCTTCATTCACACTGCGCATTGTCACTTACTCAGGGGTCTGTTCCTCCTTTAATAACAAAAGCTCAATTATTGTTAAAACGAAAAGCAACCAACATAAATGAGTGCCTTGTAAATGGATGGTGTGAGGCAGATTAACTGAAAATGCATTCCTTGTGATTAGCTTTATTTTCTTTTCTTTGCCTAATAACTGAAGCAGTACTTGCAGCATACTTCTTGGTTAGACTCATCATATAATTCATAGTTTTCAGAGAAGTAGTGTGTAATAAGGGAAACTGAGATTTGAGGAGAACGGTAAAGAACAGTAGCATGTAATACCCGCATTTGTCACAGCAAGACCTGTTTGAATAATTTTCCTTCTATTAAGGCCTGATTGAGACCAACACTATTTGAATAAAAAGGAGTGAAGGATAGAGTCTAAATGTTGCCCAAGCAGTATGGCCCTTTAAGTCTAAGTTACTGGGAACATACTGATTTTAGTACTGAACTATGAGGGCAGATGACTCTGTGGATGACATGATTCCAGGGATACACAGCTGTTCGTTTTTAAAAGACTCCTGTTTAAAAGTGCACAGTAGAATAGTTATTTTTGCCTGCTACGTTCTGCAGAGAGAAGGTAGAAGCAGAAATAAGCTTACTTTGCATAACAATTTCTAAGTATTCCAGCGAAGTGGGATAAATTGCAGGGTGAGCCTGGTCATTCCCTCTGTTGTTCACAGCTTGAAATGATGAGGCCTCATACTGCCAAGATCCAGCCACAAGATCTGAAAGCAATTCATGGAAAGGTTTTAAAAAGTGCAGGTACTCCAACCTCAAACTTGCTGGTTTTCTTAAGAAAAATCGTCCACAGAAGCTCTCAGCTCCTGCAAGGAAAGTTCTGATATATTGGAATAGCAATAAGTATATATGGAGTCTAACATCCTGAAGTAAGGATGGGATATCAACACGGCTTAAAATACCCAGGTGACAAATGCCTCATAAATTCCAGTGGAGACAAAGTCTTGTGGCTCCTGTATCACTTCAGCTATGGTAACTATTCCAGCTGCTGTGACTTTCCTGCTATGTCAGTCCATTATCGCATTCTGACCTCTGCCCTAAATGAAATTATTTCCACAACTATTGTTCAATCTGTTGTCAGGAGTGAGGAGTTCCCCAGCATGACTCTTTTGTTGCCAAAGAGCTAGCAAGGAGAAAAATAGTCCACTGGATTTCATAGATTGACTCAAGGACTGAAGCCTGTATGTAAACTCATCTTGCGATATGCCTTAATTTTCTCTGCCATGAATAAATATTGCACCAGCCTACATTTTTCATCCTGCAAAAACAGTGCAAGTAGGGTATTAGCTAATGCAACTGCTTTTGAGAATATTGATTTTCCTTTTTTTTTTTTTTTTTAAGTACAAGCACAAAAAAATTCCTTGCTTGTGGAGGGGACCTTTGGTTATAGAAGCCTCACCTATACACTGTTTGAGTGGTTAGATTGAGAACCACATGGAGTCTATGTTTTATGCTGTTCTTTCATATAACAATTGATTTTAGGTAGCACTGTGAACCAAGGGTGGAGCATGAGCACTGTTTATATGCCAGGGAAAAGAATGAAAATAGTTATGTGAGATACAATGACAACGGAAGCAGGTATCATTGTAGCTATGGAACAGTCCCGCGCTCCTCTTTCCATCCTTTTGGAGGGCTCATGAATGATTGGCATGCTTGCAACATGGCAATTCACCAGAGCCTTAGGATCCATTTTTGTAAATTTTTGCCCAAGTTTTTTTGTTGAATATGAAACTGATTTTTCTCCTCACCTAAAATTAAATGGAAGGAAAATTTTATTTCTTTTAAATAGTTTAGTAAAAAGAAAAAAAAAATTACATTTCCTGCCTGTCATCTCAAGGCTTCCCCTTTTCTGGTTGACTAATTTTTTCACAATCCACTGGCAGCTGCAGACAAATATGTTAGCAGAAACTTAAACAAAATCTTTGGGTTTTGAAGTTTCAAAACTAGACCTGGCAGCTTTGGTTTTCAGTAACAGAACTAAGCACATTTGGATCAGTGGCTATTTTAGTGCTATGCAGGTAGGATAATTGTGTCTGACCAGGTTGTCATTGTGATCTCAGTAGTGAGCTGCCACGCTCGGTGTGAATATGTTGGGTTGCAATGCTGTATTTTTAAAAAATTTAAACTACTCAAAGACTGTGCCACAATACCAGCTAATTGGACACTGGGTATCATGATTTTTTGAAAATGCACAGGATTGTGCTAGAGAAGTTTTTAAGTAATATGAAGCAAGGAAAGGTGTTTCCAGCATCCATGGGAGACTGAAGAGGATGATGCTCTTAGCATGTAATTAAATATTAATAACGGGGAGAGACTGGACTTATTTTTATACTCTAAAACATTGTTAATAGGTCTCAGTCTGGCGTAGAAAACATTACGCGCATTGCTCTGTGTCTCACCTTTTTAACCCTGTTTGCATGTTTAAGTAAACACGTCTTAAGGTCTTTTATGCTCGTGATTGGTGACAAAAACAATCTGTATGTTACACCGGTGCCGGGCTCAGGAGAGGAGCATATTCTGGTTCAAATTCATCCCATTGCAAACTGAGTAAATCATGATAGCCGCCAACTATTCTGTCTGCGTTTGAACTGCATATGGTTTGGTTGTCCAACACAAAGGACAAGAATGTGGAGCTTATACTTATCTGCAAAAAATGTAGAAACATTAAAAAAATAAATTGGATTAGGAAACAGATGAATATAATGACCTTCCTTACTCTCAATCATATGCTGCCAGCTAAGTGTTTGAGTCTGAAAAATTGCACTAATGAAGCTATTTGAAGGCTTTTGTGGACAACTGCTTCCTCTTTGAAGATTAAATGAATGATGTTGATGTGATTAATCTTAGTACAGGGAGTGATGCAGCAGCCAGAAAATACCTTGGTGATTTTCATAATTAAACTGAATCAACATTTCAAAGAAATGCCAGTGTTATCACTTGTATATTAGAATTACATTCATTAGACAGAAGAAACAAATAATTTGAGCAAACAAGATTTTCCTTTTGGTGTACTGAGACTTCTGTCATGTCTCAGAGTATCTTACTATAAATCATCATTACTGTTTAATTTTATCCTTGCTTTTTCAGTTACTTGTTTTCTGTTTATTTTTTTCTTAGCCATCTTAATGATTCGTGGTTACTTGCTTCCTGATCACTTATTTAAGTATTAAATCGCCTTTCCCAGTTTTCCAGGTAAAATTGCCTGCCCAGTGTAGGATTTCAAATCATTGTCACTGAAAAATGACGTGAATAGTTGCCAGTTTACGTGGATAATGGAGTCAGGTATTCCAATGATCTCTAGCTTTATAAGGGCTCATCTGTAAAGGATAGGACAAGCCACAGAATATACGAGAGACAGGAGTGACAACAGTCCCTGCCTAAGACTGAGAACACAAATAATCGTTCACAGTGAACAGCGGAAATAAGAGTTTGGGTCAGATTCTGCATGTTTAACTCATTCCCTGGAAGTCTTACAGGACAGCTCAAAGTAACAGTCCTCAGCAGCTACTAAAGTGGCAGAATCTGGATTCATGGAACTAAGCAACACTTAGTTGTCTTTAATAGCACGTATTTAAAATATTTGAATAATATATGTACACTATTTTGTAACATAAGGAATTTAAAGTATTAAATATGTTTCCCAACATACATGCTCAATCGTATAGATGGACACACATATGCACATGTATACTCATAGAGAGTAAACTTGCCAACTTGCCAAACAGTTTTGGAGGGTAAAAACAATGAACATCACAAGAATACAGCCAGCTACTTCTTTAATGCAAATGAAAGTGAAGACGTAGAGTTAACAATTGTTGCATCAATACAAATTCACTGTATTACTCTTTCTATCGCCAATTCAGATTATTTGGAAGGTTTCTCTGTGACTTTTGGTAACCCTGATATTTACAGCGTACTTCTAGTCATTGCTCAATCTTTTTTTTCAGAGTTGCTTAATAGAAAAAAAATAAATTACTTCTTTAGCATAGTGGAAAAAAAAATAGCTTTTCACCTCGAGGACTTCAATTTTAGTTCATTACGTAATCTGAAGTGAAAATAGCTTGGTGGTCTCCACACAATCTCTAATGGGCAATAATCAACACCACTAAGCTGAAGTTTTCCTCCATATTCAGTTTAAGAGCAGTACATGGACTTGGAATGCGCACTGATCCGAAGGAAAAGGTTTCTGTAACACTTTTGAGATATGATATAAAGAAAACATCGTCCTCACCCTATCTGACCTTTAGTCCCTTCACCTAACCTTGTCTTTCCGTGTAGCTTACACCATTTACTTCAGCTCATTCTTCTGATCCCATCTCTCACTTCTTTATAGAGGAAACATTCTGTTTGCTGTCATCCCGTATATCCTTTTGCCTATGTCTTCTACTGTTCTTCTTTATTCTGTGTTGTGTGCCTTGGGTTGGGCACTGCTCTGCACAGTGCTTTGTATATGATTCAATACTTTGTATATGACTCAGTACTATCAGAATAAATGTGATTACCACCACTACTAAGGCATCTGCAGGTGGGAGACCTCAAGGTACATGCTGTAATTAATGGCCTAAATGTGAATCCAATGGAATTCCTGTGTTGACTGATTTCATATGCACATCTGTCACACTGGGTGGCAGCTCTATATTTATCAGTCAGCGCAGAGTGAACCTTGCGACCAAAGAAAATGGTCATTGAGCTTGGTCATTGGTTCATCTCACCTACCTTTAACGGTAAAAGAGACAAGTTGCTTACTCTAAGCTAGCAGTTAGACTTCTGCTATTGTTCATGAATACAGAAGTGGGTATTTCTGAATGGACATTTATTTCATCTGAAGACAACTGACTGTGACAGCCGACCTGAATAGCTCTCCGGAGGTGCCTATCCTTTCCTCTGGCTTTAGTACAGACAGCAAGCCTCAGCTAGTTAACCAACCTTGAAGAGCTCTACATCCTCACCTCATCCTTTGTGGTCTAGGTCTACAAGACTTTCAGGTATGTCTCAAAAGAGCTTGGGAATATAGGGAGTCTGTTCATTCAGGAATTTGCTTTGGCTGCAGATGTGTGAACATGAGAGTGACGTTATTGTCATTCATGTGAAAGAAACAATAGCAGATTGGTGGGTTGGGTCTGATGTGCTAGAAGTTTTCATTGCCTTATCAGAGATCCAGCTTGATTTCTTTGCCTCGAGGGGGAGGAGAAAGAGGAGAGGAGAGAAAAAGTGGGTCAAAAGAGGAAATGTCCTGTTCCCCCTGCAGTCAATGGTAAAATATATTTTGTAAGACTCTGTCTTTAGATGTTTTTAAATATTTGTTACTTACATCTACTCTGAAAAATTACTCCAATTGGCATCCATCACGTTATTTCAGATATTTTAAACAGGGTCTGCCTTCTCTTCCTCTCCCCCTTCTCACTCCAGAACTTGACTTAAGGCTACATGAACCCAGCAGAAGGCCTAGGTAAGATCAAGGGCCAAGTGCTATGTAGTGCGTAGAGTGTCAATGTGAGGACACTGGTCCTAGTCAGAATGGTTCTGTACCATTGGGCCTGAGAGGTGATTTCCTGGCATGGATGCATTTAGGAAAGTAAAAGTAGCTGAGAGATAGCTGCGATAAGTAGCTGTCACAGAGAGGTAGTCAGGAAGCAACAACAGGTAGTGGGTGTGAGGGCAGTATTACTCTCCAAAGTTATGCTACACTAGCTACACGGATATCATCAATTCGTTTTGCATAGATACAGTTATACTGATATCTTCCTTTGGACTGGAACAATTAGTTAGGGTGAGACTCGCTTCAACTGGCTTTAGACATTCAAAAAGTTAGCATTGAACATGAGCTGGTTGTTCAAGGTCTCTTTGGAGTCAATGTAAAGAGATAAACATCTCATGGGAATTCAGTCCACTTCTGAACAAGTACCTCACGTAGGATGGATGAATCACTCCTTGGAGATACTTATTTCTCTTCATTTTTAGAGGGTTACAGCTAGGGAGACTTAATCCTTTCCCTCCTCTAAAATATTTATGTAATTTCAATAGTCATTTGACCATAAAAAATGCAGGCAGGAGTATATTATACAACACATACAAATGTGCACTTATATGGCTCCAGAAGCCAGAAGCAGTAGAAGATCTTGAACAGTTTTGTCTGGGAGAGGAACAATATCAAAACAGCCTTGGTAGAGAAAATTGAAAGGCAAAATTTGCTTCCCCTGTTGGAGAAGACTTCCAGTCCAGTAGCACTGTTAGAAGCTGGGAACCTTGTTATTTCAGACTCTTGAGCAACAGACAGATTGGAGAGGGTGGAAGTTACAGGTGAGCATTTAATAACCCCCAACAGACTCCTGCTGGAAACAAGAATTATAATGACTATTGGTTGAATCATACTATTTGCAAAAAATACTTAGTATGTATGGATAGAAAGGACATTAGGAGTTTTAACAATAAAATGAATTAAAATATCTTCAGAAACAAATACTTTAAAAAGGAGGTGAAGTTTCAAAACAAGAACATGTTCTTACTCATCAGAGTATTTATAAACATCATGCTCTTAAAATAATAAGGGGTAGGTTTTTTATTACTTTGCCCATATAATGAACATTCATATTAAACAAGAAATATACAACGTATAAACCTTAACTTGGATCTATTTATTGTTAAGATTCCTTTATGTATCACTTTTATGTACAATATAAATTTTTATTTCTACCTATTTTTAAAGACATGAGAAAATAATATATCTAAAAAGATATTATTTTATAACTAGCTTGTGCTAAAATATTTATAGTACTTGTTTATCCATAATAATGTTGTATATTTAACACAAAGATGAAAAAAGTACAACATTGTTGGCTTAAGGTAAAACTATGTGTTTTTATGGTTTACATTTCAGTATTAATACTTAATGAGTATACAGATTATTTTGTTTCCCTTTTAAAAGAGCTTTCTAGGATAGTTATATTTCAAAATGACTAAAGAACTAGATTTTAAATGTTTAACTGTAAAATCGTTTGTGATTAAATACAGATGGCTTTATTTTTTATGAGAATGGTCCTTCCTTGGTCATGCTAAGTGGCACTGCTAAAAATGTCGCTATTCCATACCTTGAAATGCCTTTCACAAGCAGTGATGTGGAAGTCTCAGGCAGCATAATGACAGGTGATTCTGTTCATTGGATCAGGAAACTCAAAGAGCTTGATTACTTTTCTTACAGAGGTGCCAAGGGTCGTTGGAGAGGTGATAGGGTAACCAAGATACCTGTACTGTGTGTTGGACTGGCAGGTACAAAACAGTACCTATATACTTGGCTTACCAAATTACAGCTGAGGCTAGGCATGATATTTTGTGGTATCTGGAATGGCACTAGACACTATATTTAGGAAAAGGAGTCCCTTGCTGACCTACTTTAGACATTGATTTTATGCAGAGATGACTTGCACTCCTGAAGTTGCCTTTGTCAATGATAAAGGAAATCTAGAATGACTGGCCCAGTCATGGGCATTTAAGCTGTAGAACTAAAGTTAGGTGACCTGAATTCTACCTTTGAGACCCAGGCCCAAAACCTGATGCTCTAACCTTCTGCTCAACTGCCACTTCATCCTGGGAGGCCCACAAAATATTTAAGTTTCTAACTCCTATTCATCCTGTGAATTTCATTGGAAAGTTGGGTAACTAAATTAAGATTTAGGATTGCAAACTGATAGATCTCCAACTTCAAAGCCAACAGCATATTGATGCCATACCATTTAAATAAGGGATCTTATTGGCTTACAGGTGTCAAATATGCCTATTAAAACATTATTGGAGTTGATGCTGCTGTTTTCTTTAAGAAAGCCTTATCCTTAGGATACTGGTTTAAGATTTGGGTTCAGAACTTGCTGCGGTTTGAGGTGACTTGAACGTCATCTACTACATCCCAAAGAATGTCCTATTTAATACACTGTCAGGTCAGCAGAGATTAAAGGCCTTGTATTCTCTCCTGTTAGAGATGGACAACTGTGTAACACTCATTAGTCATCGGTCACTGGGAGTGCAAAGAAACGCTAGCATAGGTGGGTTGCTTTTTGGGAATTCTTCAGAGTCTGGTCTCTTCTCTTGGTATTGTCTATGAATTGCAGTCAATAATTATATAAAATAAAATAGACACACATTTTACTAGAAATATTGGCCAGTTCACTTTCTTAGTTTCCTTCCTTTCAGTAGAGAAGCTTAGCCACCAGGTTGGAGTTATACACAGTTCTTTAGATCTGCCTTCCCTCTGGTCCCACAAATCTTTGTTGTGAGATGTTATTGCATTGTAACTGATTGCAGCTATTACTGTCATGTGAAACCTGCTCTTCAAGAAGTTATCCTTACCTAAGTACACTGAGTTCTTGTTGTATTTCGTCACCTGAATAGTTCTCCGGACTCTGCTATCTATATTGGCTGAAGGCTAGATTAAATTCTCCATTTGTTGGCTCCAAGTGTTGTCTCAGATAGTCTAGTATAGTCAAGATGGGGGCTCTTGAATATGACACAGATCCAAAGGGACACCCACACCTCATGTAGAGATTATATCCACGATCTCCATTCACTTAGACAACTACTTTACTGATATACATATACATACAGACTCCTAAATTTACATTGCTACAGTCTGGTGTTGAATCTTTTACTCAAGGTTTGATTCAGCTGTCCATGCATAGGCTATAGTGCTATATAAATATATATTTGAGTGCTATCTCAAATACCCTAGGTTTATCTGTCTGTGGAGCTGGTGGACGTGACACAGGGTCTAAGTGAGACGTTCATTCCTCTGGAATGTCAGCTAAAGGGCAGCTGAAGGGCTACTCTGCTCTGGATTAAGCTTCTAATGTCGATGACTAAACTTCAGAGGGAGGCACTGATATAGCTATATTCTGTGGCTAATATTTTGTAACAGCTATCTTTATGTAAGTCTGCTCCTAGCAGGTAAACTCTCTGGACTGCTCTTTGGTGTCTAGCTCCCTCCGCTAATCAATTAGGAAGCCTAAGCACCCAATTTAGGCAGTCTGTGACTGCCTAATTAATGTTCTTATTTTTCCTAACTCCTAAAAAGGAATTAGGAGATGATATACTTCCTGGAGTCTGTGCCCAAGCAGCCAGTGTTTCATTATTAAAATTATCCAAGAGTCTAAAATCTGCTTCTGGACAATCTGATAATTGCCTAAATCCTGATCTGTGAGATGTGTAACACATGCCTATGCAATCTTTGGATTTTAAGTTATTTTATCCAACACATTTATTGTATATGCAATATGATAGGAATAGGTTTAACTCCTGATATACCTTGCAGAATTCTGTGGCCTTGTAGATGAATGGGGGATGCCAAGTCCTTCAGGATTTGTTGCATAAAAGTAGAATAGAACATACGCTTTAAGTTAAGTCTGAATTTTTTTCATTTAAGGTAGAAAATTCTGATTCAATTAATTCTATTTTGTTAGGGATTTGAAGCTGCATCTCTCACCAAAATGTTCTAAGCACCAGGCTAGTAGATTTTCTGGGGTTGGCTGCTCACAGCCTCTCCTTGTGAGATGTGATGTTCCACTTCACAGAGAGTGATTAAATATTCATTAAGCTAGTGAAAGAACAAGCTTCTCAGAAGACAGAAAGAGTCTGGTACTTAAGGCAGTCACCTGGGAAAAAGGGAGATCTGGATTCCAGTCACTGCTGTAATGATTACTTAGTATTAAATACATACACTGGTTCATGAACTGGAACCCAGCTTCTTCTTTCTCAGAGGGAGGGGGGTTGACTATCAAGTACTTCTCACTTGCTGTCTGTTGCAGTGATTACTTAATTACCCAGGAAAGCTCTGGCTGGGGACAAGAAGCACTCCCCTGGGAGGTGGGAGATTGTAGTTCCATGTGGCAAAGAACACTACATATACGTTTCTCAGGCCCTTTATTCTCCAAAAGCTAGGAAAGGAAACCCCTTTCATCAGGAAGTAAAATGTTGTAACTCCGGGCTTTAGAACTATGAATCCCAAGTGGAAGAAGGCACCTCCTCTAATCCAAAAATAAACTGCAGAGTGAGGAGAGGGTTTAAGGCATATGCTTAATCTCAACATTTCCTGAAGTGCTTCCTTGCTTAGCATGTCTTTGTGGATTCCATCTTTTGTGTACAATTTGTAAGGAAACAGACATCTAACTCAGGACTGCAGATTCTACTACAAAAGTACACCTTTTGGATAGATGCTGTGACATTTAACCAAAATCCCTCGCAGATCTGTCCTTTCAGGTAAAATTCTCATAGACATTTTGCATTGCTTCTATAACTCCTCTTGAAGCCAGAGTAGATTTTACCAAGGATTTCAGAAGGGGCAGAACTCTACCAGCAGAGATGTCTTTTATACCCCACTTTTCCCACGCAGTTTCAAAAGGAGAAATATTAGGGTATATATTCTGTTAAATAAACCTCTCCAGGATCATTTGCATTCTTGATACAAAGCTTCTGGATTTCTTTCTTTGTGTGTTGTGGTGTTTTTTTTGTTTTGTTTTGTTTTTTTTTTAACATGTATATTTCTATGCTGACAACTACAAAATGATGTACATTGATGTGAATAATTTGAACTTCTGGTATGCCTCATGGAGATGTTTGTCTCTGATTCAGCAGCGGATGACCTAGAGATTTTCAGAGTTTTGCTGCATGGGGGGAATCTGAGCGTATGCATTAAGTTAAGTCTATGAACTTGCTGACTCAGGACCTGAGTTACCCATATCTGCTCAAGAAAAGACCTGTTGGATGTTGAAAACCTCCAGTACTAGGCAGTGAGAGAAAGAAAAGCAAAATAAATCTTGACCTGCTTATAGAACACATTGAAAAGGAATTTTAAAATACAAACCAGACAAATCTTTTCAATGTCACAATATGAACTAGAGGTAAAATTTTACCGGGAAAGATGAGTAACTGTTTTTACTTGCCTCAGAAAAAAGCTGTAAGAAGCAGTGCAGGAAAAAGAAAGGACTACATTTATTTTTGCATGTTTTGTATTTTCCTCCTTTCTCTCTCTCCCCCCTTCCTCCCTACTGTTAGTCCTTTACTGTTTCCTTTTCTCTGATTCCTTCTCTCTTTTCTTCCTTCCTGTACTCTTTTCCCTCTATCCAACCACAGCCATTCCAGACTTACTTGTGCAAAACAATTATCAAAATCATCCTAAAATGAAGGATTTGCCTACAAACTCACAGCTACTTTTTCTGTCCCAATAGTACAAAACATTTATCCGGAAAGTCATGATAGGAAAGCTAGGATTCTCTGTCTCTGAAAACACAGTCTTTGAACTTTTCAGCCAGAGGAAGTTTTCTGTTGGCTATCAGTTATGAAAAACACGTTGGCTTTGTTCATTTTTGTTCTTGTTCACTAAAGTTCAACAACCTAAAAGAAATACCTAGGCCTTGATCCTTGAATCTACTGAAAGCACAAAGGAGAAAGACAGGGGACTAGAAAGGAAAGCTATTAGGCTACAGTAAGCTAGTGTGTGCTCTTCCAGCCTGAAAGAGAGCAAGATTAAGGATGAGTCATATGTAGGATGGGGCAAGAGATACAGAAATTCTCCCTAAAGCCTCTATACTTCTCTGCTGCTAATAATCTTTTTTAGATTCAACATGCCAGCAGCTTTCTGTACTACCTGCCTTTCTGAAAAATAAAAGTACAGAAGACATTTTAAATAGTTCCAAATTTAGCTATGTTAAGAAAAGAGAGAAGAAATGAGAAATCAGCAAGCAAACTGGTTCCTTGGCGTAGGTCAGAAGTGCTGAAGCAGACGGCTCACTCTGAGGAGGCAGCTGGCACTTTTTTGGCTGGTGTTCCACTCCTGCCCTGGCATCTGAGATTCATGTTCCAATTAACCCTTAAACTGGGAAGTAGTCAGGGTTGCTGCTAGGTCACACTTTAATTAAAATTCAGAAGATTCTTGGAACACACAGGGAAGCTCATCAAAGAATTTTGCTCGTAACAATTTTGCTATTGTCCTCATTCCTCTTTCATCCCTAAGCCTTCCTTCTCTAATCAAGCAATCAAAGACAGGTCTCCCACCTGGCAATGCAAAGCCTGGTCCTCTCCACACGACATGCTGCTTTTCTTTTTAAAGGACTGACTGTAAAGTAATTTATGAATGCCAGATCGTTCCTGTATGTGTGCGGCCAAAGCAATTGTATGGAAGAAAAATCCATCAAGAGCTTTAAAACACCAGAGATACCACTTCTGTGCTTACTTTTCTGTTTCAGTTTCTGGCAGTCAGCCTACCTGAGATATTCTTTCCAGATTTGAAAGGTGTGACACCATAAGAGACAGAAGTACCAAAAGAAGAGCTACACATCCTCTGCAGTGTCACTAGGACAGTCAATAAAGAAGCTTGAGTGTCAGCAGGCTAGGTAAGGTGTCCTGCTCTTGCACGGAGAGTGACCAAAGAAAGATAATTAGACACTTATTTAGGGATTCATGAGAGACTGCATACTGATTTCTGTGACGTCAATGGCAATCAGTAGGAAAGGGGCAACAAGGGGAAAATATATATATGAACTGCTTTCTCTTTACTTGTATATCAGATCTTCAATTAGTGACAAAACTGTGTGTTTGGAGCTCTTAATGAAGAAGAAAAGCGAGTATTCCACAGCCCTCTCAGTCTGAGGGTATGAATTTATAGGTATGCATGCCCTAATTGTGTCCTTCAGACCAACTTCAGAAGGAAAGGTGTGAACACACATACTGAGTATACACCTACGGAGTGGAGGATCTTCTCAGGGTGATACCGCAGACTGAGGTGCACAGAGATCCTGGCTGCTCCACCCCTGGGTGGGTACTTTAAGACCTGAATTATTGTATAACCTGGTTAAGTGCGTTAACCACTAGACCAGTGTGTAGTAGTTGGAAGTCACAGCAGTATAATACTCAGCAGAGCCCAAACAAATCAAGGACAGTCTGAACAAGTCTAACAAACCAGGTTCTTCTGGGAACAGACAGAAAACTGCATTCTAAAATGTCATCCCAGTTAAAAAAAAAAAAAAAAGAAGGAAAAAAAGCATGTGACTTAGTACACTCAGCAGCAGAACTTTATGGAAAATTACTTTCTGAATCGTTCATTTCCGTGACTGACTTTGCCTGCAAACTGTTCCAAACTGTTCTAGTCAAGGGAGAAGTTGTGCATCATAAAGAACACTGGCATCAAAATATTACAGTCACACAAAAAGGAAGCATGATTGCTAAATTACAGAAGAGATGGAGTCTCAGTAACAACCTCCATGGTCCTTAGCCCTGTAGCAGAAGGTGGCAGAAACCAGGATGTAACAATTTTGAAGCAGTGAGCAAAAATGTAAATAAGTCAATCAGAACATGGAGCTGAAATTGCAGGAGAGTTTTTTGTAGATGGAACACATGTACTCAAGTTACAATTCGATCAGGACCATGTTGGAACATTTAAATACTATATATTTGTGTGCATATTCGACACATACAAGTAGCCTGTTATATTATGTAAGTATCTTAAAAAAAAAAAAGGATGCTATTTACCCTTTGCTGTTAAGTCTAAACAATAGTAAATGAAGTCTACGAACAGCCCATCTTGGGGACTGCATGGAATTTATTTTTCTTCTGGTAATTTGGTTAATAGCACTTTCAGGCATTAGTCACTATAGCCTAGTCAGAGCTCCTGGTACTGTGGAGACACTCCTGAAAGACTGAAAAAATCCAGATAGATTTTATGCCAAAAAACTGTTTTATATAAGGGAGGATGTATAGGCAACTGTAGTTTGACAGAGTGTTTTTAATAAAAAGAAGTTTCCAGGACACAAAGGTTTGACATGCTTTTGCCAACCAGTCACCACCTCTAGATACCTTTAAAGTCACTGGTTTGGAGAAAAGAGGAACATTTGCCAAAAAGCCATCGCCATCCCCTCTACCAACTCAGAATCTTTTCAGAATTCAGCCTGCCAAGTACTACTCAGAATTAATGAAAAACAGTAGTGAAATTAACAGCAAATTACTTAATTTCTAACATGTGAGAAGAATCACAGCCTTTGTTAATGAAACTCTTAGTTTTGAGAGTAAAAACCAAGTCCTGTAGTTCGTCATCAGAGAGAAAATGAAACTACAAATGGTATAAAAGCAACTAGGCAGTAGAATTTGGGAAGTATTAGGTTGTGCATTGTCACAGTAATGTCCAGTCTGGCATAATATTCTGTTTTTGTTCTATTTGTAAGTGAAAGGAAGAAAAGAGAATTCAGGGTAGAATAAGAAGAGATGTGGTTTCAAGATGCACTTATTATTTATGTGCACACTTGTATGATCACCTGCATTGTCCATCTAAATACTGTAAGGAGAAATGGAGCTAAAGGGAAAAATTGGGGGCTACTGTTGTTTTCCAGAGTCTCAAGACAGTATAAAGCTGCTGATATAGATCTACAGGTCTTTTCTCTCTCTCTCTCTCTCTCTTTTTTTTTTCCTTTATATTTTTCCTGACCCAAATGCATTTACACTGGACTTCAAGATTCAGCACATCTGCCTGCTACTTTTTTTGCTAGGAGCCTCTAGAGCCCTTTCTCTGCTTCTCCTTTGTTATCAACCACAGCAGAAGCCATGTGCAAGTTTAGCTCTGTTGCAGATCACCTCACTGTCATCAACAGCTTTCCTTAACTCTTATTGCCACCATCCTCCTGGCGCAGCTGGTATTGAGTCCACATCCACTGGATTCAATGTCAGAGAGACTGTCATCCTAACAGGTGGATCAATGTGAAATGTTTTAACAAACTAGTGTGTAAAGCTATATTTTAATTGCAAGTTTTTGAGTAAAAGACAGTGCCTTTCTTTTGTTTCCTGTTATGGGTTTGTACTGTAAAGAAAATACACACCAGTCTATACCAAGATTGTAGACACGTAATGGTCAAAATGTATTCATGTTATATAGGTCAGGTCTAAGGCATCTCATTCCTGTTAAAATATTTTGGGAACGATGGTGATCAAGGGAAATGGAAACATTTATATCTTTAGTCAGTTAGGGTGGGATTAGTATTGCATGTCTCTATCAGAGCTAATTGCCTAGACTCCTTTTACAGGCAACAAACCACCACAAAAACATGCTTCTGGGAGTGGTTCTCATCTTCTGAAAGTAGATGCCTAAATACATCCGGTGAATTGAACTCTGCAAATGTCTAGTGCTCTCCATTGCCTAAATATCCAGGCAACTAATTTATATGTAAGTGTCAACATATAAAACATCTTAGGCTGGCTGAGAGGAACCTTACCTATATTGGATTCCTTCACGTACAGTTTCAGGAAAGGATCCATTCTGGCAAATCACTTAAATACACTTCTAAAATGTACAGAGGTGCTTCAGCACTCTCATCAACTGGACCTTCTTGTACCAAGCTCACATACCCAGCTTTGTTAACCTTACACATCCATTGCTGTGATCCTCTAGAAGAAATTACTTTTCGAAGGTCATGGTTGGAGTGGTCCAAAATGAAGCTGTGGAGCGAGTTAGTTGTCAAGTGGCATGGATGGTAGAGGCACTCTGTCTGACCTATTCTGCTGCTACAGAGATGAATGGTATATTAGTTATACAACACTACATGACCTATACATTTATTTGGTTGTTTTGTGTGGACAAAAAAAAGAGGAAACTATAAGAAATCTTTAAAATTGACACAATTGTATTTGAACAGTAAATAAATACTTTTTGGAAGAAATACTCTTAGGAGAAACTTATTTTTCTTATGGTCCCTTTGGACTTCAGTGTAATATTTTCATGGGTGTTTTGAGATTATTTTTAATTCAGTGCATACTTTGCTTATACTGAGCAATAGAAAAGAAAACCTTCAAGAAAACACCCAAATTAGAAGGAAAATGAATGCAACCAATTCCGTTCTTTCCCCTAGTTTCACACCTGTGGTACCTTCAAAAATACTGAAGCGATGGTGTATCTCTGAATACACCTATCCCCATGGCTTGGGGAGTACAGTTTATTTGAAGGGATACATATTTGCTTACTCATTGCATTGTCCTCTTGATTTTATTTGTCACCCTCTTACTTTTTTCATTCTCCTCTAACTGGAAATTGATTTCTTTCTGAGTAGGATGGTTATTTCTGTGCTGTTTAGCTAAGTATTTCATTTGATATTTGATTTTTAAAAAATTTTCCTTCTGTTGTTGGTTTGTCTTTACTGTGTAGTGCTTTAACGATCTTGGTAGGCTTCCTATGCATTGATTAATTAAAATAAATAAAATGTCAGTATTTATGGTAAGAAGGAATACACATACATTTATTTCCTGTATATTAGTAATCTGACTCTTTTGTTCTTTTTCTCTCTCTAAATGCAATTACATCACAAAATTGATTTTGCTCCTTTTCAATGCAGAGCTATAGTGAAACAAAAACAATCTACAATTAGTGGGAATCCTAATTACTTTTTACAGGTGAGAAACAGTTTATTTTTTAACATTTGGAAGGGAAAAGTAATTTTTTTTCAGTCTGCACAGCATGAATATTATGTATCACAAATGTCATAACTGTTTTTGTCACATGTAATCCAACCGAATAATTATTTGTGACAGTCTGCAAAAATGTTTAAAACCATTATTAAGAGGAAAATCTGATAAAATATTTTCTCTTTTCATTTGGGAGGAACTCTGTTTTGCTACTCTGAGTACAAAATAGATATATACAATAAAGAGCAGCAAGACACAATATCTCATCAGCTGAAGTGAAAAATCTCATTTATCTAATCACACACTGCTATTATATTTTCATTATACCAAAGTGCATCAGTTCATCTGATGTAAGACTCGGGGAAGGGATATAAAAATAGATGATGAAAAAGCTAAAGTTATTCACTTAATTCCCTTGCCAGGCAAGGTTTCAAGATGCCATTGTATGCCCTGAGAATGGTAAGACTGCAGAGCCAGCTATAGGAGGGGTAGAAGGGGATATCTTTATCTCTATGATGACTTATCTCCTGAGGACACTACACAAGCTACTGCCTCATCCAGAATAAATTTTCTGGAAGACCAAAGAGGCTTCTCAGCCGGCTGATAAGCAGTTATCTTTGCAGACCCCTACATCAGGTCACAATACTTCTTTTGCAGGTATGTACATAATTTTTGACGATTCAAACCAATCTGTGGTTATTCAGGGACTTCTGTGTTGGGACCTGCCAGCAGCTGACCTCAGTCTTCCAAAAAAACTAGCAATAGCTGCGACTGCAAGCAGCACTGTCCTTTTCTGCTACCTCTACTTATTGTTATCTGCTGTTAAATATCCAGGAGCACTTGGTGGTGCTGACTTGACCTGCCAAAGTCAAAGATACCTTTTTTCTTCAGTTAAAATATCTGCTTTAACATATAGTTTGTCGAATAACTACATAAGTCAGAGTGATGGACAAAAGATATGGAAAGAAGAGGGCAAGAACATAGGAACAAACGTTTAGGATAAAATCACAGTTAATGAGTGTTTGGAATCAGACATCATAAGTTCACTGGAAAAACACAACTGCATTCTTTAGCACTGATAAAAGTCAATTAGTAGAACTGGTTGGAAAATGAAGTTTCCTTTTCATGGGAATTTTCTCATTTCAGAATATGCTTGTCTTTAAAATGTGTGAAATGCTGAAATCTCAAATTATTTCCTGTCGTAGAAAACCTGAAACATTTTTTATTCAGTAACTTCAAATAATCGTATTACAAATAATTACTTTGATAAATCCAAAATGTTTTATTTATAAAAAGCATAATATTATCATCTGAAATAGGTATAACAACATTCAAAACTCCATTTTGGGTTTGAACTATTCAGAATCTTCTCGTGAATCGCAAAAGAAATTTTCTAATGAAATAACTCAGAACAGTTCCCTCAACAATGTTTAGATCATCTTTTAACTGACACTGTATATACAGAAATCGAACGAGGAAAAAGTGTTTCCTAGATACAATAGCATGCATCCACAACTTCAATTATGAATTGCATGTTTCAGATATCCCTCCATGGCAATACTCACAATCCAGCAGAGCTACCAATATAAATCACAAGGCATAATGTAACGGAAAGGCAACTTGATAGAAAAACATCCTGCAATTTTAGCAAACAGCATGTGCACAGCTTTGGTTTATGGCATGGAGAGTGTTCAGTAAATGCTGATTAGCTTCTACACAAGCTGCAGAATCCTACTGAGCTTGACATGACATTTCCCTATATCCACAAGTGCTGTTTCAGAGGACTTTGGAGACAAGCAATACTCGCATGTTGCGTAGTGGTATGGATTGGGCTAGTTGACCATTTGGCTAAAGAGTGCTTCTTAGATTTGGCTTAAGTAGTGAATCTCTTTGGATGGTCCCTATAGGAGGGCATAGGAGGATTCTCCCAAAGACCATTATATCCAAAGTCATATCTATTTAACAAACAATCCCTATGGTTAACTCTCACACAACTCATTTCTCTTTTCCTCCTAAAATTTTTCTCAAAATCTCATGTTAGGTTAAATGCTGAACTTGCCAGGCACTTGGGAAACAAACCACTGTCATAAAAAAAAGGGGACAGGCTGTTAAAGAAAGACAGCAAAGGAACTGCATCTCCCTACAGTTACTGGGATAAGGCTTTAGGGGATGTAGTGGCTGACTGTGTTGTTCTCAGTATGATATCCTCCACTGGCGGTCGACAAGAAAAACAGAAAGAGTATTTTAGCAAGATTGAGTGCAAAGAGTTTACCTTCCCAAGAGCCTCTAGACTTCCCCTCCCAGGCTGAAATAGCAGATGACTGAGTTTCCAGCTGAAATGTTTGCATACAAGGTGACATAGCTTCAGAAAGCAGACTTCCTGCTATCCAGTAGTGGGAAGATTGTGGCACGCTCCCTGAAGCTGTGGATTCAAATTCTCCTAAGCAAAAGAGGGACTGAACCCCAGCCTTTCAAAACATGGGTATCCACTTTACCAAGAGTCACCATTGCTCATTCTTCCACCTGTATTTTATATGGATCCTAACCTTTTAAATATGTTTGATGCATGAAATGGATACTGTGCAGCAGTGGGGCACTTCTGGAATGAGAAAGAGAAGGAAGATGGTGTTCCTTGGGCAACCTTGAAAGCCAGCAAGTGGGAGCATGACGGGTGGGAAGGGCTTTCAGGATCAACCAGGTTTTTGACAGGAATCCTAAAGAAATAACTTTTGGATTTAAATGCATAAAATAGTAGTTAGACACTTAAGTGTCATCTAAATCCCTTTGGGAATCTCTCCCTTACTCCCTCTATAATTCTTTTATGTTCTCATGTGTCCTTTGTGCCTAGATTTAAGCACCATTATTCTCTTTATAAACGAAGTCACAGTATGCCCACTTTTGAGAAGACTCGCCTGTCTTTTGTTCATAATGTATATACTGCTCAGTGACAGTTTAATTTTTTCAGTTGTGAAACTGTAATACAGATGACAGATTGCAAGATCCATTTCTGTACCTATTCCACCCTGCAAAGTCAGGCAGTTGCAAAGTGCTCTACACTGACCGTCAATACTGCTTTCAGTTTCACTTTCTGTAACACTGGCTCTGCCATGCTTTTCTGAATAAATTGACCATTGGAAAGAAAAAGGAACAAAAAGGAAAAAGAAAAAGGCTTGCTGGAATTCGCACGTGTGCTCATCCTTTTCGAATGCTAGTGATAAAATTGGAATATCTGCTGCACGCCCTGCTTGGAATGGTTAGCAAGAGTTTGTGACCAGCTTCAGTCCTTGAGGTATTTAATAAAAGTAACTGAAAATCTTCATAGCCAGATTTGAGTAAAGCCAATCCTCAATGGGTACAATCAGAATTGTGCATTTAATCTGAATATGCTTCAGGTCACCGCTCAGAGTTGTCCTTTATAAGAATACCACTTACAGTTTCCTTTTCTAGTAGCTACAGAAAATTTTTCCAGTGCCTGGAAACATATGATCTCTTATGCAGCTTCAAAGTAAATAACCTTTTCTATGTCAGCTGCTCTGCCCAATTTAGTTCTCCGATTTTTTAATATGAATTTTGTTAATGGTGCTTTGTCTGAAAAGATTACCTTGCCTCTCAAAAGCTTTCCAGTTCTATTTTGCTTCACTTTTGTTTTCAAACCAGTCATTTGTAGAATGATTTGCATTTTGTAGGATCTGTCTTGACATCCTTTTCTGATAGATTTTTCCTCAAACATGAGAGTTCTTCTGGAAATGACACTTGGCTTTATGCACTTTCCATTTCTTATCTCTGACAGTCTGTGCAACTCGTACAAGCCGGCACATTCTCAATCTGTGGTGCCCAACTGAGATTATCATCTTTGTACAACTTGTTAATGTCAGTGGCATTTAGAAGCCTCTGCACTGAGCTATGTAATAATTCAGATGCAGAGAGAATCCCCAAAATAGGCGTTTGAAAAGAGAGCCTGCAGACAAAAAAATGTTAAACATCCACTATCATGAAACTTCCCATTTAAGGGGACTCTGCCAAACAGATCTGATGCTCCCAGAATAGAAGTAGGGGCATTGGCCAGCTCTCTTGGGATGGCTGGACTAGTTAAGATGACATAATACTTCCAGCATGATGTTGGTTCTCAGTTCCAGATGCTTTACCTGTGACCATACAAACCCAGTTTCACCCCTCCCTTCCCATACCCTTTAAAAAGTGTATATTCATTACGCTGACTCTTCAGCTTTCTACTTACTGCTCTTAATGTGATGTGCTGCCACTTATTCTTCAGCCTTACTCTATCCCACTGGTGCTCTAAAAGCTATCCATTTGTTGTAAAACAGGCTTTACACTAAGAAAAAAGGAGGCTTTGGCTCTGTTCCACTTTACCTCTTTTATGATACTCCAGTGGTGAAGAGCCAGAAGAGGTCCAGAGGATATGGAGATCGCCCTTAGGAGTTTGCTCAAGAAAAGGCAACTTAGCTTCAAGTAATTTTTTTTTTTTCTTTTTCATGACCTGTGTTTAATCATACTGGAAAATCTATTTTTCTAAATTCAGCTTTTTACCTTAAGCCTGGACTGTACATAAAAGCACAACCTGCATTTACTGTGCACCAAATTTTGAAGAGGGTATAGCAATGTTTGAAACTGGAGGGTAATAATTTGACTCCACAGCTACTTCAAACACATAAGGTGAAATGTATGTTAATGTGTATACAAAATACCTTACAATTTTGTAGCTGATTTCTTGTAAAATGTAAGATCTTACTTTAGGTATTTTATCACTCAAAACAGTGGGTGTGTGATGACTGTAGATGTCTCCCCACCCCAAAGACATGTCTCCTCTGCTAGGCATGTAGCTTTAGGGTTATACTCAGCACCATTTGTGACCATGAAGTATAGAAAATATTAAACAAGAACATGCTTGAAAAATTAGCTTTTCTATGCTTGCAACATACTCAGTTTGAATGTTAGGCACACTATGAGGAACTTTATTTTGTCAGAATATTGACTGTCTGATATTTTTCTTGAAAAAACATTATACATATAAGTCTTGATACTGTCGAATATCAGAAAGCCCCAAACAAAACTTGACATTTCTTGAGGCAAACCTGCATTAGGAAATCAGATTTATCTGACTGCCACTAATCGCAGCCGTTACTGCTGAGTGATGCTGTACCATGCAGAACAAATACAAGCTTTGGTCCTGGAAACAACATATCCATATTAGAACACCACGGCACTTTAAACAAGAAGTCTTCCTTCTCTGCAGAACTGATCAGTTCAGTTCAGCATTGTGTTCCTGTGATGGTAGTGTTTCATGTCATAGGGCTATCAAGTCTTTTCTTGTATATTGGTCTCTATACTGTAAATATAAGCAGTCAAAAACCAGGCTATTACTTATTAACAAGGTAGAGAGCACTAAATCCTAGGAGATTTCATGTCAGGTTCAGTTCTGGTTTTGGGTTACCTGTTCTTGGAAGCACCTTTCACTTGAGTTTTTACTGCCTAGCCTGTGTTTCAGTGGGGTGGTGGAGTGTATTGTGGGCTACGCTCTCTGCTGCTGGTAAGCTCTGCTCTTCTTTCTCCTTCTACCTGTGCAATACTGCTGCTCACCTTATGCCATCGCAGATGCTCACTGGGTCTTCAATGAGCCAACCAATCTCATTAACCCTCCGAAAGCTATTCCATCATAACAGAGCAATGACATCAACAAGCAGTTACCTTCTGGTAGGCCACCAAACTGAATCGGTTTGGCAAGTGCCAGGTTTAGCAAAAAGGAGAGAGAAGGAGCGTGTAGTTGTTACCAAAGGAGAAGAAAAGTAGGAACAAGAAGGGGTGAGTGGGAGCATCTCCCCCTTTTTGGGAGGAGCTGTTAGATGACACCAATTGCTTGAGAAACCATGACCTAAGCAGGTGAATTAAGTGAATCCCAGGCTAAAAACCTCCGTAACTATGCAAAGCCTATATGTGCAAAAGCCATTGTTCCATGCTACTATTCTCTGCCCTTTGTGCTGGGCAGAGGCAAACTCATTTTAGTAAGATCCAACCAGCCCTCCTGGAAATAATAGCTCCTGAGTTATAAGTGCATTAAATCAGATCTTCAGATGACCCATTTAAAAGAAAATGTGCCTAAAAGTCACTGCCTCTCCCCTCAGTATTTTTAAATAAATGGACAAAATTTTCTGTACCATATGAGCAACTGAAAAGTAGTAACTGTGGGGGCAATGCTCTCCACCATGGAGAGAAAAGGAAAGGGATGAAATGGGCTGAGCAGAAAGCCAGCAGGCCAAGTCTGGAGATGCAACTATGGATAATTTTTGTAATATAAGAAGAACCATAGGAGGATATGTTTATGACAAGAACTGAAGATTTGGGGAACTTATCAAAGACTAAAGCCCATACGGTAAATGGTGGCCTTGTTTAAAAAGCAGTGTTTTTATCTCTGACTATGAATACCTGTAGTATTTAATGTACATAAATATTTGATCATCAACTTTGGTTAAGAGCTATGCTATCTCTGTTCATATCATAAATTCAAGCTCTGAAGCAATAGCTTGGACAAAACACTAAGAACTCAGTTGTGCCTTGAAGGCACGGTGCCATGTTGGGGATAAGGCCGAGGCACATCACCTCGGCAGGAGCTGCAGGAGGGGCTGTGCCTCAGGCACGCACCCTGCCTCCCGCAGCTCCTGGGGAACGCAGCTAACGTACTCCGCTTACATGGGGTGCGGTGGGTATTCCACTCCAAATGCAGGCAGCTCTCCTGGCCTCAGAAGACCCACATGGGGCCTGAGACCCTTCAGCCTTGTGAACCTGCCTTGCTTTTTGTGAAACAACTGCACCAGCAAAGGCCTTAGCAGCGTTTCTGAAGGTGCCACCATGAAGTCAAATAGTTGCCCCTCCTCTGTACTTGGCTTACAGCAGTGCCGTTTATGGAAACTCTTTCGCAATCCAGTTGGCAGACTGTAGTGGGGAACTTTCAGTTTATCCCGTCCTTTAGGGTGTCTCAAGAGCACATTTCTATATGTTTGGGATAGATTCACCACTCTGTACCTCACGTGACAACTGTCCTGCCCAGCAGAAGGACAGGTGTTTCTCTGCAGGCAGTCCAAAAGAGAAAATTTAGACGATATGTCTTAAAATTGCTCTGGTCTGCGTGGTGTTCCAGGACCTCAGCCCAGGTGCAGTACAGAGGCTGATGGAAATAGCATTCACCAAGGAGTCTACAAGGACTGTAATGAAGTCTGATCCTTGCCAGGAAAGCGGTGAGCAGAGGTTCATGCTCTTCTGTGCAGCAGGCCTGAGCAGACAGTCTCACCCTAAGTCCCTGAAAATAGCTTGTCATGTTTATATACTTAATGTTATGCAGAGGTGACTTAAAAATTCTTTAAGGGAATAAAAATTTGTACGTGATGGGGACTCTCATCATTTGTGTGGTGCAGTAGGACACTGGCAAATGTAAGAATGAATACACTTGACGGATAAAATTGGAACTCATTATTCACTTGCTGTTTAAAATCTGCTGAGGATGTCTGATACTCCATTTTTTTTTGTCTGTTCATAGTGTGCCTACTTTTAGTCCTTGTTCTGCGAGCTTTTCGTATACACATGAGGTTTGATGCTGCTACTATTTTGTGTGGCTGAGTGGGTGATCTGGTTGGTGGTGGGAGACTTTGGTGGATTACCATGGTTATAGTATTCTACCAGATAATTTCATAGCTCATTCTTAAATCCATGCTCCCCTAAGCTATCAATTCTACTGTTTATTATCCTCATTGTTAGAAAGTGACTAATAACTAATTTGAACCTTATGGCACAACCTAAACCCATTCCTTTTTCCACTAACCACTACAGACATGGAGAACAGATTATTTGTTCTCTTTCAGATCATTTTGCTTTTTAAAAAAATACAGAGAATGTCATCCCATTGCCTCTCAGAACTTCTCTAGACTGAACAACCTGATTATGTCAATCTTTTCTTGTAGTCCCTGTTTTCTCACACTCTGATCATCTTTGTGCTTTGAACTCCTTCCAGATGCTGTTCATTTTCACTGAGGTGCACTGACCAACATAATGCAGCTGAAGAGCTACCAATGTTGAATAAAATTTATTGATTTGAGCTGTACATAGTCTATCATCACACTCCTCTTTATTATGCTATTTATTACATCACCTTGTCCAGGATTTGGTGTTGTAGATAAGGCTGTAGGAATTATGGCTTTTTTAGGTAGGAACCCGATTAACAGGGAAAGCTCATTGAAAATCTGGTGGTGGAGTATAACTTCGGGTGAAAGGGATCACAAGTTCATCATACTGAGAACAGGGAGGAGTAGGAACAGCAGAGTAGGCATAATGGACTTCAAAAAACCACTCTTCAACAGCTGAGGGAACTGGATCCCTTGGGAAGATAATACAAAGGATAAAGGAATTCAGGAGACCTGGCAGTTATTGAAAGAGACTGTATTAAAGGCAAAAAGCAAAGTATTCTGATGTGATGAGGAACTTGGAAGCATAGCAAGAGACAATGTGGCTGAACCCAGAACTCTTTAAGAACCAAAGCATGAAAAAAAAGGAGAGGTATTAAAAGTAGAAACAAGGACAGCTGAATAAGGATGTACATGGAGATAACAGCACAAGCATGTATGGATGAACTCAGGAAGGCTAAAATGCAAAATGACTTGTAACTAGCAAGGGACATGAAAGGCAATCAGGCAAGGTTCTAGAAATATATTAGGGAAGGAACAGAGGGAAAGCAATAAAAAGTATCAGTTCAGTACAGAAGAGGGAAGGAAAGTAAAGAACTGAAGGCACAGAGAAAGTACATTATACTTTTTTTCCTCACTTCTGAATTAACAAAACTGAATCAAAAGGAGCTAGCATAACATGTCAGCAGAACCTGATGAAATACACCCTCAAATTCATAGGATGTTAACTGAAGCAGCTGCTGAGCTATCAATTTGGGGAATTAATGGAAGCTAAGTGAGACTGGAAGAAGGGCACACAGGCTATGTCTAAATCAGCAAGCAGTGCAGCACAGCAGGAGTGGCTACGTAAAGGCAGAGCTGGTGTGGAAGACCCTAAGTCCACACAATACCGTTTGAAGAACTGGCTTTCATTGGGTCCCATGCAGCACATATGGTGGGCTTTTGATGGGTGTCTTCCAGTTTAGTTTAATCCAGAAGGAACTCAGGAAACTCAGTGTGAACTAAGCACGAGGGCCATCAGGACATTTACTTCAGAGGCATACCTTTGTTTTGAACTGAAATGGTAAAGTGGGAGCACTCTTTTAGGACTAAACTGGGTGAAAAAATGAGGGAAATATAGACAAGTGCCTGTCTTTAATAGCAAGCCATTCTAACTTCATTTTTAACTGAAAAAAAAAAGAAAAAAATCAGTGTTTGATATAATGGTAGGCTATAAGTATATGACATAATTTAACTTTGGATCAGTCTGAACACTCTCATGTAGGACTTTCATGAGCAAATCGGAGAAACAGTTGAATGAAATCACTGTTACACTTGTGTGTAACTGAAAAAAAAAAGAAAAAAAAATCAGTGTTTGATATAATGGTAGGCTATAAGTATATGACATAATTTAACTTTGGATCAGTCTGAACACTCATGTAGGACTTTCATGAGCAAATTGGAGAAACAGTTGAATGAAATCACTGTTACACTTGTGTGTGAGAGGTGGAAAACTTTGCTCAAAATAATTATGAACTGCATTGTGAAGAGAACATTTCAAAACAGATCTTGCAGAAGTCTGTACTTAGCAGGATTTGGATTAATGACTTGGATGATGGAAGTGAAACTACGTTTGTACATTTTGTTCATGACACTAAACTTAGGATTTCTGTAAGTGAGAAGGGAGACAGGATCTAATTGTATTAGATCAGAATTCAAAATGTTCTTGCTATATTAAGATATAGTTGGCCCCAAATCAACATGATGGAGTTGAGTAAGAATCTCCCAACAGAAAAAGAGCTCAAGAGCACACAAACAGCATGGAAAATACCTAGTCAGGCAGCAGCACTGCAGAAATAGAACAGGGATGGCAATCGACTGGTGAAAAAGAGGCAAATGTCATTCTCGGATGTGTTAACAGGACTGACATATATAAGATAGAGAGGTAACTATTTTGTATTACAGGTGAGGCCTCAGGGGGAATCTATGCTTAGTTTTGGGCTCAACACTTAAACACAGATGTTGACAAAATGCAAGAGTCCAGCTAGACGCAAGAATGATACGACATTTAGGAAACTTAAGACCTAAAGAAAGACTGAATAAATCAGTAATGTTTAGGTGAAAAAGAAAGAGAAAACAAAGGAAGTACCTGAAAACATGGATATTTCCCAAGTTTAAATTGCCTCTCCACTGTGGTCTAACCAGAAAAAACACTGGACAGTGGGAGTAAATGGGAATGTCTCTCTTTTGTCAGATACTTCGTGATACCAAACTAGCAGTTGCAGCTTGAATCAAGCAAAAAAGTTTTTTGCTAAGCAAACAAGAAAACAAGGTTTATTCTAGCAACACAAAATGTCATAAAAGTGCAAAGTTAGAATTATCTACCAGCCGTATGTGGGTGTCTTGAAATACTCTTGGGAATCTCAGTTAGCACTAGCTGGCATCTATGATTGGGCATCTGAACTGAGACCTTAAAGTCTATGGATTTACTCTCATTTTAAGTGTTATGGCAAATAGATTAGACGAAATTATTATCACATCTGGCTAAGAACAGTGATTCTGGTCACAGAATGAAATGCATCTCAAACAGGTACATAGAGTAGGCAGCCTGCGAACAAAAGCAACAGGTAACTTTGATGCAATTGTGCACAAAAGCCACGTAATTCACTTTGGATTTAGGATGTCTCTACCTCAAATTACTTCCCTCAATGAATCAGTAGGATGCACTACCAATGCCCTCCATGTTAGGTTTTATTGCTTTTAGTTTTGCTTTGTATATTTGGAGAACATACCTAATTTTCTATAGATTTTTAATGCTATATATTTTTAAGATAAAATCATCCAGTGTAATGACCAGAGACTGAAACTAGGTTTTTAAGAAATTTCAAAAGTTACTCCATGTTTTTATTTTGTAAGACCTCTTGAGTAGGGCACTTATCCTGCTGCTTGTTCTGACTTTCAGTTCTCCTTGTTTCCTTGCCAATTTGGCTTGGATGTTGTGTGTCAACTGATTCGCCTGCCTGGATTGCACTTTGCTATACGGTTTGCCCCTCTGGAGCTTATTATTGTTGTTGACAGCAGTGAATTCCCCCCAGTATAAACAGCTCATACCTGACACTGAGTTCTACTGGTTACATTTGTCTTCCAGCCAGGGCCCCCATCAGCTCCTAGAGCCAGGAGATGTAAGGAGGAAGACAATGGTGCCCAAGAATGGAGAGACAATGGCTTCATTGCACTCACTTTGAACATCACAATGAAGGGAGTAGATTGCTTTGATTATGTTCATTTTCAGTCTGGTCTTATTAAGAGATAAATCCCCAACAGCTGAGAGATCCTACTGTGGAGTTACTTATAACCCCTGCACCAAACTGTTTCCACACCTCAAGAAGTACTACTGTACCTACAGCTCTGCACCAGTAGTCACCCTAAATCTGGTCCATCATTGTTACCTGAGAAATTTATCCATTTGTGCCACCTATGTGCAAAGTCCATTTCAAAAACAATTGCAATACAAGGATAGGTAAGGAAAAAAAAAGGTAACTTTGATACAATCTTAGGTAAATCCACTTAGTTCACTGTAGGCACATTTTTACGCGGACAAGGCATTGGGCCCAGACCACTGCAAAAAGGCAAGCTTTAATGTGCGAGTGCGCGAAAGAAATGTTGATGCAGCAAGCAACATGAAGTTTGCTGAGCTTAAATATAGTATACATCTTTGTTTGTGAAACACTAACAAATGGACAAGACAGAAGAGGGGTTCAGGAAGGGAGCTTCATGACCAAATTTATGGTAAAAAAATTGTGCACCAGTATTTGCACGTACTGAAGAAAAATAGGGAAACAGGTAACGTGTGTGAAGGCTACATGTCCTGTGAGACCTTAAGAAGAATGGAGTTCATGTGTAATGTTAAAGTTGCCCTCTAATGAAGCTTGAACCCATGCCTACTGTAATTTCTTGGTGTAAGAAAAACAAGCACGAATATTTGAGCATGGTATGCATGCATGTTTTCCTTTTATAGACAGCTTTATAGACTGTTTTAAACAACTGTACAAAAATAAACAAACATTTCATGAAAGTGCATTGTTATTTTTTGAAACCAGTATGTAGGAGGAAGTAATGAGACATATTGGATCTGATTAATAAGCATATTACTAAAATGGTTGTAAGACTTTATCCATAAATGTAATTTTAAAATGATTTCAGATGAGTATAAATGTCTGTGAAATTACTGTTTTCACTTAACCTCCTTCTCTATTAATAAAAGAGAATGTTAACATAAGAAAAATGTGATAGTTCTCAGAGTAGTAACAGAAGTTTGGTAAAGTACCAACTTTTCAGTAGATGATATAGATAATTAAAAGTCTAGTGTTGCTTACCTTAATGAACTTCTAGATATGTTATGTAAGATTTTACCAAGAAATCAGCTTCACATGAAGGAGAAAAAAAATATCTAGCTCTCCAGATTCAAACTTACTAGTACAATTTCCTCAATGAAATATATCAATCCTGAAAGTCAGCTTTCACTAATGTGCTCACTGCAACATTATTGGTGGTAATATACTTAATTAGTGAATTTTATATAAGATTTATTTTATTCACAGCAGCTTGGTCTGATAAAATCCTTCACTCCAATTCGTTTAATAGGTAGACTACAGAAACTACATTAATATTACATCCATGAGCAAAGAGATTACCCCACAGTTAATGATTCCCTTGGGTTGCCCTTTTCTGACAAAGGCTCAGAGCCAAAAAGTTCTCATTTTTTTCCTTCCCTCTGAAGTAAAGCAACATTGCTATGTAGAAAATCAAGTGTTGTGTTCTTTTTGTAACATCTGGGTTCTGAACAAATGAGAACTGACAAAATTAAACTAATCCCTGAAACAAATGTGGGTCTGCTTTGTATTGACAAAAATCTGGTTTAGAGTAAAAAAAAGACTCTGAAGGCTGTTGGTATGTCTGCCAAATGACTCGTAAAACATCTAGAACTGACTCGGATCAGAGGGAACATGAAGCATCTTAAAGGATGCTGCAAGGAAAGTTTTTAAGCCAAACAGTGGTGTCTCTTGGTGTATTCCTTGCACACATGAAAGGCTTGACAGCTTCATACCAGTGTTTCAATGGTTTCCACAACTTGTAGTTCAGAAGATTTTCTATTAGTTTGCATTTCTTCTGCCTTTGCTTCACAAAGGCTGTAAGTATCACTGAGGTAAGAGCTGTTACTACAACACATTTTTTTTGCCACTGTTCTAGCAGTTGTGTGGGGCAGGAGGGGGAAAGTTTGGCTCTCTGCCTGCTGCAGATCTAGACCAGCAGCTGAACAGGAATACTGTGGAGAGAAAAGGGAGGAGCGGTTTGAATAGGCTGCACTTGATGGTCTTCCAGAAAGGCTTGAAGTATACTCTTATCCAGTCACATTATTTCAAGGAGGGAGATAAACATTGCTGAATGCAATAAAAGATTTCAGAAGAAAAGAAGAAATGACAACTATACTGATCTTGGGCATTTACCTACTTTTAGGGAAGTCAATACAAAAAGCACACAGAGACTGTGCCATAACAGGAGACAAACAGGCATTTTTGCCATCAGAAGGCAATACATCCCAGTCTAAGGTGTCTGGATAGATGAGAGGAATTGCTCTCTGCAGGTACCCATTGTCCTTCACTCACTGTGGACACAGCTTAAATAAAATGCCTAACTTTTAATAAGAAGCAAGAAGTCCTGGCCTTGGAGTCTGAAAACATGTGTTTTGTCCTGACAAGACACACGTCTTAAAAACATTTAATGTCCAGCCTCTTTGAATTTCTTTTCTTTGCTCTCCAGTTCCTGGATCTGCCAGAGGTACATTTTTATTCTCACTAGCTAGGCTTACCCTTATCAACTCAAGAGGGCCAAAGCTCAGACTTGAGGAGCTGTACTGGTTAGTCCCTATCAATCATGGTCATGGACTTGGTGTGGACTTGGCGCGTGCTGACCTGCCCTTCTTTGGCAATGCCCGAGGGTGGTTTGGGGTCATGGGCAGGAGCCTCTCTCCAGAAATCAGCATGGCACCCTGGAGGGATGTCTGGGTGCAAGCTGTGCCATGCCAAGGCAGAACATGGGTCTTCCCTGGTTTTAGTTAGTTTTACATATACAGTTTCTGAACAACATTTACTTCCCCCTTGCTAGAAAGGGTGCTAAAAGCTACTCAGCCTTTTTCTACGGGAAAGAATAACATTACATTTTTTTTATTTCCTGCTGTTTCATATTTTAACTCATTGAATAATAGTAAAAATCCCTATTGCTTTATAATAGACTCATAATAATTGGCTTTTGCAATTGATTAAGTACCTCAGCTTCATTCCCGTGTTAATCAATTGCAGCATATGGTTATTGCTTCATATACAGCTGCAGTGGAGTGGATCATTTACCGTACAAAAACTTCAACCCAACTGTGTCTACTGTTTTGGTTCTAGACATCAACTTCTTTTATGGTTGTGTTTTCCAGGACTATGGAACAAGAATCGTAACGTGTTTTGTGATCATGGGAATACGGAAAACAGGAGTAAAATGCATAGTGACCTACTTTTATGAAAATAATTGGAGCATATCACATATGTTTGTAACATAGAAAGCATATTAATATTTAAGAGGACGTACCTTTACTTTTGAGATAAATTTAAAAAAATATTATTTTTTTTTTTTCTTGGACCAGGACTCTGATTTAAAAGTAAACTGTCATTTCTAATTAAACTAATTCTAGTTAAAAAACTGCTTCAGATTAATTGTAATATGTTTAACTGAGAGTAAGAGTCTCATCTAATTTCTTCTATAATACCTTGATTAAAACCAAAATATTAAAGGAACCTGAAACTATCAAAAATTGTATTTTCCATAATTTTTCGCTTTAATGTCTTCAAAACCTTTAAAATAGTGATGATTTGAGTTCCATAGTCAAAACATTTCTTTTGTAAAGAAACATGAATCAGAATATAATTTTTAAGCTTACCCATGTTTATATACATGAGTGATTATTGCATAAGGAGATTAATAATAAATCACAGAGAGATTTATAAATAAGTTATCCATGGGAAACTGAGCTAGTGCTGCCAGTTTACTCCTTTACTTTGTACACATTGGATTGTCATTAAACTATTTAGTTATAAGCTATTTAGTATTTAATTCCATATATTGCCTTTTTATGAATTTAGGTGATAGATGTGGCGAGCTGCATAGCTACTGCTCACTGGTCTGCATGGCAATAGCTTCACTTAGGAGACTCACTGGAGCTGTCCACCTGAGCAGCTATACTTATATATCTATATATATAGTTATAGCTCGTGTGCGTGTGTGTGTGTGTATCTCTGTGTGCTTACTGTCAATCAGATTCTTGCCTCGACTTCACCTGAAGTTACATCAAACCTCAAGTCAGTAGCTACACACTGCTTAGGACTACTATTTGTCAACAACAATTGGCTACTTCATTAGATTTCTACACTGAAAAAAATTAATTTTTTCACTATAAATTGAATGTGAGGTTCCCTGATTATGTGGAAGGATGTGATGGGAATTACTAGGGTGGTCTTATGTGGTCTCTAGTTAAACGCATTATCCACCAGCATTAGGTCTAAATGAAAATTATCTGGTTTTGTGAGTGTTTGTTGGCCAAGTGCTCATCCTGCTCATTTCTGTAAAGGTATTTGTTATTAGGAAAGTCTAAAACCAGAAAAAAATAAAATTAAGAAATCAAGTGTTATGTAAATCACACTACACATTTGTTTTATGTTCCTATCAGTTTGAGAAAGGGAGGAGAGAGAAGACAGGGAAGCTTTTTGAATGTAATCTTACATAGTCCATCTGTTGGAGCATATGATAAGAAGTCAAGCATCTGAACTTTTAGGAGCTGTTATGGATCCTTGTCATGGATCTGGCTCTCATCGCACAGCCAGTGTTGATACTTCCACTGATTGCACTGATTGACTGTTGTGTCATACTATCCCTGGCCTTTCCGACTCCCTCACTTCAGGGGATATCAACACTAGTAATCGTCAGGCAGAGCTCAATTGATTATCTTCAGAATTTTCTCTGGCTATTGACCATAATGGAAAAAAATTGTGCCTCTGAATTATTCAGAATGAAAACATACACAGAAGAAATCAATAAGGCACATCTGATATTAAAGACAAATTAAAGCAGGCAGTATAACATGTCTTGGGGCACCTGCTACATACAAAGAAGAAAGCATTTTACAGGTAAATAAGACCGTTTTCTTTCTTTCCTTTCATTCCTTTGCAAGTATTATATTTTAGCTGTCAAAATTAACATCTTTATGAATTAGGACTTTAAAGGTTTATTTTCAACTTGTTCTTTGTAAATGTTAGAATTTAACTTCACGCTCTAGCACAATAATTCGTTCTTTGTATCCCTACAGTCTTTTTAACTTAAATGTAACATGCTGTGCTGGAGGGATAAAATTATAGAAAAATGTTCAGGTCAGAAAAATCACATTAACAAATATCTAGAGCTAGGCACTAAGCCTCTGAAGACTTTGAAAGTGTTAGAGATTAAACTAGTGAAGAAAAATGTGCCTCTCAGAAATATATAATATGTTAGCAGTGGGAAAATGTCTCCTATATGAATCACAGGTATGATTTTTAAGAATCTGTGAAGGAGGGATGGCTTGTTTTTTTTGGGCGATATCACTGAAGAGTCATGTAAGTTTTTACTCTGAGTTTCTGATTCAAGACAAACTAAATGGAGAATGGTGATGTCATGGGTGTCATGTAGCATCCCTGGTTTTCCATTGGTAAGATCCAGGATTTGGCATCATTAGAATATTCTCTGATTACAAATCTACTATGAACATGGTAAATTTTTCAGCAAGGACTGCAGCAAGATGTGCCGTGCCTGTGGTTTGAAACAATCAAGAGAACGCAACACAGCACTCATGTGACAATGGGAAGCATTAATTCCCAAGCTGAATATTTCCAGCATGCACTTGGAAATCTGTACTGGGATCTAATTCCATGCTCTCTCATTTAATGGAAAAATACTTTTCATCTTCATAGTAAATTTTCATTTACATGGGATTGAGAAGTGAGGTCAAAATCAGAAAACTATACAAAGGAAATGTAAGCAATATAAAAATATCTTCTAAGGAATCAGACCCCTTTCTTAAAAGTATGAAGGAAGAGTAGTTGCTGGTGTAGTAATTAATGCTCACAGGACAGACAGTCACACCCAGGATGATAAAATAACCCCCAAGAATGAGAGCATCAATGGCTGAGTGGTCTTTCAAAGAACTTGCACAACTGGAATTTGTTTGCAGTCTTTGTTGAAATTCATACAGGCTGTTGAACCCTATAAAACTAAATGGATTTCTATTCAGGCTTTTGGGGGATGGAGTAAAATATACAAGGAGCTGAAGCCGGTATGTAAAAGGAGAAACCTGGATGATTTCTGCTGGTAGTTTGCCTTTTACTGGGAAATGTGAATAGGCTTAAGCTGTTAATGCCAGTACATTTTTACTGCAAGAGGTAGGATTTCTAAAAATATAAATTATTGAGAGGTGTCGATAAAATATTTAAAACTACTTAATGTGTTAGGTGCCCAAGCTCTCTTGATCTCAATGGAAAATAGGCACCTAAGCTGCTTAGTTGTTTAGAAAAAACATTCTGGTATCCCATCCTCCCATGTAAACACCTAAATACACACGAAAGTCTGGCTAAAAATGTGCAATGAGCTGTGGAGGGACTGCACACCATGGCTGGAAATCTTCTTCTCTAATTTTACACACCAGACACAAATTTAGGAGAGTTTTTAAAACAGAAGTCTTCAGTGCCATCAGAGATGTTATGTGATATGTGGGACAAATCCACAGGATTGCCAGATGTGATATAGGACCTGAAGAAAACTTATGCCCTCCTGGAACTGCAGGTCAAGTGTAGAAGGGAGGGTCTGGGTTATTTCAAATGGGACCAGATGTGTATGTTCAGGCAACTGACCCCCACGCCGAGGTGTCTAGCATAACTTAATTTGTGGAGCTCTGCTTGCGTTTCCAGATCAGAGAGCATTTCTGAGGTCCTGAATCTGGCAGAGCGCCCATGTGGTGTGGCATCTTTTCATTGTCAAGGTTTGACAAGGAAAACTGTGACCAGGTTGAACAGGAACAGTGGAGAACTACCACAGGTAAGTGTTAGCATGGTCCAGGGCACTCACCTAAATCTCTTCACTGGCAGGACCCAAGACAGTCAGCTGAGGCTTGTAAAACGTAAGAAACATGAGAAATAAATATGACTTGGAAAGGTGGACTGGGTTTCACACTTAAATTGCAAAGGTTGAATTTGGACTAATTTGGTGCTTATGAAACCACAAATTGTAATAGTAGCTGATGTTGAACCATAATTAAAACAATGTTTAGGAGAGTTTGATCTGCTTGTGTGAAAATGGTATTCCATATCGACAATCTGTGGTTGCTGGTTCTCTCTTCACGTTGCTTGAAGCTGCCTTTTTTGCTTATTTCTTTGCCAGAGATGTAATAATGTGTCATGATATCTTATGGCATCCCTGTGACAAACTGTTTCTAAAATCTGTGCCACTGTGTTTAATGTACATACACACAAAAAAGGTGTCTCTGTTTTCTACTTTACCCAACATTTTGAATGCTGTTTTTCAATTGTGATTAAACTTTTTGCTCCTGAAATGGAGGCAGAAATATCACATCATACTGACTTGACCCGGTGACAGAGAATTACTAAAATTCTTGTTGCTGTAAATGAGAATTCTGACTATTGAACCAAGTAAAATATGGACAATTTTATAGTCTATGAAACTAGCGGGAACTGCTTTGCGAAACTTCTTTTGAAAATATTTAATGCAGTTTCACACAATAGATACCTATTTTTTCTGTTAAATTCTACTGAACCTTTTATGTTGCTCGGGTAGATCCACATTAGCACAGCAAGGATCTTTTAAAAAGATGAAACTCTAGATATTGTCCCCATGATTACTGCCACACTACTGTCTATGGGAACACCATTCCAAGATTTAGATTATGGGACTGGTATGAAGGCTTTTTGCATCACAAACCCAGTGCATGCATGTGTGTAAAATGTGTCTGCATTCTCTATATCAAAACTTGCTATTGCGTATAATGCAATTTGATATTTCTTTGCACAGATGAAGAGTTTTTTTCTCAATATATGATTCTTCTCAGCAGACGTGTTCCTCTGTGAAACAGGAAGACATAAATAAAGCTTCAACAATGTTTACAAAGAATTGCAAGCATTGGAAAAATGAATTAAATGTGGAGGAATGTAAAAAAGCAATAGCATATGTAAGCATGGCCCTGAGTAAAAGAGCTAAGGGACTAGATGCTTGGCTCTTTGCAATTCCAATTTGCGCTGTTCTCAGAGCACAGAGGTGTTGAAGAGGTGCTCTTTGATCTGTGGCAGAAGGATGTGAAAACAAAGTGAGAACAGGTCAAAGAAGAAAGAGAATATTGCAGAAGTGATCTCAGCGGTTTCAAAATACTTTCTATGCTGTTGAATAAGTGAATGCCATCTCAGTTTGCTCCTGACATCTCTTTCAGAGTGACCAATTAGGCCTAGTTGAAACAAAACCCAAAAGTCATTCTGTAGACAATTCACTTTGGCTGACAATATAGACAAGGCTATATGCAGATTTGGTTCCCTCTGTCCTACACAGTCCCCCAACACTAGTGCAATTGGTTTTGCATCCTCAGGCAACTGAAGCCCTACCTGAAGTATGTGACAGATACTTCCACATCATGCTAAGAAAACACCACCTTGCTGGGCTGAGACGTATTATTTTGGACCGTCTGAGCTGAAAAGCCCAAAAGCATAATTACTGTGTTCCAAGGTCACAAGGGCAGTGTATGGAGCCCAGACAGCTGCAGGACCAAATGTCGTGCACTGTGAAGGTGCCCAGTTGGCCTTAAGGGGGTTATTCCTCAGCAGAATGGATGCAAGCCATTCTGTATCACATAGCCTAAGGGAGAAGATGGTTCCTGGGAGTGGCTATACTGAGCAATGCATGTGTAGCATATATTGTCTACACTCTTGCAGAGGAGGTGGAAGAACCACTCAAGTCTTGATAACACTGTACAACACATCTGTCTCATGCCTGAAGCCCATCAAGTTTCATATATTCCTCTCTATCTGTTTCACCTATGTTGTCTCGCCAATACCTCTCCCCAGATATATATAACCTATTTCCACATGTAAACATTACTTTACGTATTATAAAAAGAGTAAATCCCTCTCCTTCTTCTGTTTCCTTCAAAATAAAAACCTAACTAACTAGAAACCTATACTTGGATCTGGCTTCAGGATTATAAATGCCATATGGATGTGTGTTTCCCTTCTAGTCTGAATATATGCACTTAATATGGAAGCTTAAAGTTACCTCCTTCTCCATGGCATTTCTCACTCAGTGACTTAGGTGGTTTGTTGTTCATGTGCACATGTTTTTAGGTACCTGTTTCTTCCTGTACGCTGGATAAGCAATAGGATCACTAGAAGTTATGACTGCAATGCTGATCTTATACCCTGTTTGTGATTTTAGCCTGTAAATTTGCTATGAAACTATTTTGAATAGCGTGAGGCTCATAAATTTTAGACTGCAAAAATAGATTAGGTGTCAGGCTTAGTTTCCATTTTTGTTGCATATCTAAGTTACAGCAAACAAAATAAAAACTGTGTGGAGAAGTGTCAGATGATGAACAACATTCACCCTGTAGACCTCTGAAAGCTGAGAGAGGAAGCTCATGGAAGTGTATCCTTGCTTCTGTTCTCCTGAGCAGTCACTGCTGGCAACTGTCGGAGGCAAAATAGGTGGGTATTATGTCTGAAGTAAAGGAGCCATTTTAAATGTTCCTAGTATACCTGTGGAACACTAAGACCATGAAGTGTTCAAAAAAACTGATACAAAAGACTTGGAGGATATAATTGTTGTCTGTGGAAGAGAAGATGGTGGGGAGTGCTAACGTAAGAAGTACAGTTTTCATCTTTTCAGTCTAAATATTCTCCTTGGCCCTCTTTAGTGAATAAGGTAGGTTTAGCCAGTCAGCAAAATAAAGAAAGATAACTAATATTCGATAACAATTCTGAAGAAAGCTTCTGCTAAATCTTACCTGCTGCCTAGACAGTGGAAACATTTGTGGCTGCTTTTTTCCTGGGTGTTTTCAAAATGATCACAGTACTCTTGCTGTTTGAATACCATTTCAGCAAAAACTCAGGGATGTAAAATGCAAGCTTCAATACAATTCCACATATGGAGATGTGCTAAACATCAATAACAAGAGAAGTCTGAGTTGCATGTCTTGTTGTGTTTTACCAAGCTAAAAGCTCATTCTATTCATTTCAGTGTAAGTCCATTGTCAGTGATTTCTGACAAAGTGACAAGGAACGGGAAGGATGGAGCATTTTAAAGAAGTTTATTCAAAATTATTTCAGAACTGACCATTTGAAATGCTTTGGAAAGCTGCTGGATTATTGTTACAGAGAGTTTTTCCTGTTACATGGGAAGTGATACCGAGTGGCTGCTTTAGTTTGGTACTACAGACAACATCTGGCTACAAAACAGTGATAATGGTCTACACCAAGGACATAAACTGCACATTGCAAGCCTAAATGTAAGGTACTTGAAGATGAAAAGTGAACTCAAGACCTGCATGATATTTCCACAAAGCCTTTCTTATACAATGTAGAGTTCTTTACCAATATGGTTTTCTGTGCTCTGCAAACTCCCTGCCATCCTCCTCCTAGGAAGGAGGTTGTCAGCTTTACATAGTTTTACGTTTTCACAAGAAGAAGAAGATATTAAAAAATAGGTGCCAGTACAATAAATCATATTGAAGATATTTTCATTCATGACTTGCAAGAGGGTTCTGGGGCAGTTAGAAGATAATCACATTATCAGGTGATGGGGTACTGATGTCTACAGAAAATTTAAGAAGGGAATTTGTTAACTAGACATGATTATTACTATCTTCAGAAAAGAAGCGATACTTAGGGAATATTTTGTCGTAATTTACTATTTAGCAGTTCAGGAAAATCCCATTTAGCAATATGTAATTGCTAAAAGTTGTTATCAAGTACAGAAGTTGGGGAAAAAATGAACTGCACTGAATAAATATAAATTATATTTCTGTCTTTAACAGACAGTCTTAACAGTCCAGAGTGAAGGAAACCTCCTACCCCCAACAGTTACAGAGATGTATTGCTAAAATGTCAAAAGCAGATGAGAAGTAAAATTGATCTTGGAAAGAAACCAAGGGATGATGTAATTGGTTTAGTGATTCCAATTTACAGTCTAAATTGGAAAAGGTAAAAAGAATTATACAAGCACAAAAGCAAAAGTGGTTGTAATAAAAATAAATAAACAAGGAGAAATTTCCTGAATTTGAAATGGTTTAACTCATATATCATTAGTTTAACTCATATACCATCATGACTTTTTCTGAAATCAGGGAAAAAGCAGGAAGTCTTGTGGCTGTGCCTTATTCTTCTTCATTCCAATGTTCTCATGCCTCTGTATACTGAAATTCATCATTGCTAGCTTCCATAGTTCTTTTAAAAAAGTTGAGCTAGACAATGTATCTACTAATTCAAAAAACATCAGTTTACAAAAGTAATTAGTTTTAAATGAACACTATGCTTATGTGGCTTTTCATTACATCCATCAAAGCCACATATGAAAGTTTGTGTTATGAACTAACTACTCTCTGTCCTGTGATTAAAGGGCATATGATGACCTCATGAACCACCCTTTAGACTTCCAGTGCTTCTGGCTTTAATATTCTGTGCTAGATTCACAGAGCTCTTCTACAGATGCTAAGCGTTCAATCCTGAAGGCTCCACTTCATCATCAGGTAATTAGTATTTTCATTAACTTGCTTATTGTCAAGGAAAATGAGCCTTGATCATCTAATTTTTCCTCAATGAGTTGAATATTGTAATATATCTATAATTAATGTGTTTTATGCCACAAACGTGTAATGGAGTGGAAATCTGAGCCTGCTCCCAGCAGTCACTGTCAGTAAATGTTTGATGAATAAACAGAGACTTTCTAATGGGAAATGGTGGCGACTTTTATAAGCAGACACAATAAAGACTTTATTAACATACTTAAGAAGCATTCTGGGAAATAGAATTGAATGCATTATTACTGTAGGCTCCTTTTGTGAAAAGTAAATTTTACTGTCCCCATAACAAATGTTTGCTTGTTTGATGTAACTTGTAGTGTCATTCTTTTATGGAGCATCTTTCAGTGTAAATTTGTGAAGCATTTTAAATTAGCTACATATTCCCTATAGGTCTATGATCTAAAAAAAAAAAACCACCTCTGAAATTTGTAGAAACTAATCATTTATACACCTGGCTGTAATGGAAAAAGAAATAAAAAGAACAAAACCAACACCTAGTAGACGTCTGAAAAGTCAAATTAAAGTGAAAAAATGGTTAAAATGAAAATGTAATGTAGGTGTTCAGAAAGTGAAGAGAATCTGGGGTGGAATGGCAGATCATTTGCAATGCCACGTCTGCTATAACTAAGACTAAATATGTCTTTAAAATGTGTTAATGAACAGCTCCAGATGTAACATCAACATGCTATGATAGAGAGCTAGGAGTGCTTCTGAGCTAGTCAGAAATGTATTTAGCTTCTCGAGTGGTTCCAGAATGGAAACTAAAACTGTACTGGCTCAGTTTTCAGAGGTGTGTCATGTACACAGCACATGCTGCAGTCAGTGATGGCTCTAGGCTGTAAAAACATAGCCTTCAGAAAAAAGAATGCCTCTTCCCTTTTAACTGTTTTTGTTTGTTTAGTTGGTTGTTTTGTTTTGTTTTGTTTTTTTAGCTGGCATGGTGTTTGCCTTCCCAGAACACACTGTATCTGGGGATGAAGAACTTACCTAAGCAAGAAAGGCACTTGAGTGGCATCTACTGCTTTTACTCAGTTGAGAGCAAATTCTGTGTCATGATTTGCACGCAATCAGAAGCTTTCTGTGGCATTGATGTAATATGATGGAGAGGGCAGAAATAAAAAGAATAGAGGAGAAAAGGAGAAAATATAGAAAGTAGGAAGCAAAGAGAAGTTTCCCCTAAAAGGAAATTAGAGAGGACAACTGTGAGAGTAAGCAGACTGGCCTGCGGTTGTTGCTTCTCGCCACATCTCTGTCATGGAAGCTTCAAATACTCCCTGCTGTGAGCCACCAGCATCAGCCACCAGTGAGCAGCTGTGGTACTCGAAGTCCGTGCCTGACCGACTGGCAAGGCACAAGCACAGGTCGGGAAAGGCTCCCACGCTGCCTGCCCTGCCATGAGCGGTCCAGAGACGCTTGGCAGGGCCAAAGTCCAGAGCATGCTCTGGGACAGGAGCTGTGGACCTAACCGTGGGGAGCTGGTTCTGTTTCACACGTCTGAATGGGAACTTGTCAGTTGTACCTCTTGGAGAGGACTCTGCACACCTAGGGTGTGACGCATCTATCCTACTTTAGATGTCTACAGTAAGATTCCTGAATGAAGCTGTAATGAATTATTTTAACTTCTTTGTTTGATTTTAAGGGCAAAGTTTTATGTTCTATCAAGATATTTTTAATATTATGTTAAAATTTCACATTGTTTAGAGAAAAATTGTGATGGACCACATATCATTATGAAAGAACTTTAACTCCATGAGGAAAGTCAATGCTTTTGCTTTTCATTCCCATTTGATGGAATGAATGTCAAAATTGTCTTCGGACTTATTTTTTTGTTTCCACTTTACTCTGGTAGATATAAAACCAGAAAACTGAAGTTTTTATAAAAGTAAATCCCAAGACAGAGTTGTTTTGTAGATACATCCAGAATTCAGAAAAGAAATGCCTACTATTGTGTGTTTTAACTGACCAAATGTAGATGTCTATCATGTCTACATTTAAAGTAGCTGTTAGACTCCCAGAGTGATCAATGAAGAGACATTGTCACCTGCAAATTTATCTCATCCTAATGTAGATGTATGGAACAAGCCAGATGGATCTCAGTCTAAAAGTATGTATTTCTCATCACCTCTTCACTAACTTTAAAGAGAATCAAAGGTCACTTACTGAGATTTTGAAGTCTACTTAATAGATGCTTACACTTAACCTAGATAGATCTCCCTTTGAAAACAAACTGGTCAAAACATTAGGAATTTGACTGTAGAAAGTCATTTAGAATATTAGAGGATGAAGTTGTGAGACTGAAGTTGATTTTTTTTAAGTGATGGTATAGATCAGATGTCATCTTGACTTACTATAGCACAAGAAATTACATTGAAGATGTTCAGTAGGGGCAAGTCTGAGAACTTATGTGGGGAAGTTTAACTCTGGCCTACAAGGTTTTTTCCAGAGGGCAGGTTCTCCATCTCTCCTAAAAGGAATTTAATCAAATCAACTTGTGGTAAATAATGTTAAGAAAATTAAGTAATGTGGCTGAAAGCTGTATTCATTTCACCTAAATTTAGGCACCTAGATGGGGGTCCAAAATTAGGTGTATAGTCACCACAACTTCGTCTGGGGAAAGACCATCATCTTCATATCCAATCCTTTTATGTGGTGTGTTTGCCTCAGTTTTTGCTATCTGCAACTGGGAATGAAAATATCCTGAGCTCTGGAGTTTGATAACACTCTGACAAGTGTCATTTAGATGCAAAGGTCAAAAAATAAATCTTACATTGTCTGAAACTTCCAGGTTTAAATTATAAAGTTATTTTGGGGTATGGTTATGTCAATATCAGATAACAATTTTTATCTTTTATTTTTATATTCACTGTCTGTTGCAGTTATTCAGATGGATGAGGTGCTTTACAGCAGATGAAAAAATGATATCAAATTCCTAAAGTCAAAAACCCAATAAATCAATATATAAGATATTTTTTAGTGTTCTCTGGTATAATAAACAAAAACCAACTAGTTTAAACAGTGGTTCAATTTTCAGAACGTTGAAGGAAAGAAAGGTATGTACTCTTCTAATGCAAGAAAATCAGTTAAGTAAGATTTTGTGACATTTCTGTCTTCGAGCCAGTGTGTTGGGTGGAATCTGGAATTTTTGAAAGTATATGGAGTTTTGGCAGGGTTTTTCACCACAGCCAGGATTATATCTGTTTTCTTGTATTTGTGGCAGCATACTGATCAGGATAGGAGATATCTTAGAATTCACCCTGTGCATCCCTTAATTAAAAGCTTATTATTTTGTATCTGAAATGCAAAAAGGGAAGAAAGTATTTTGCAGGCCAGAATTAACTGTTTCCACAACAGATAAAATTCAGGTATGTCCTTTTTCTCCTCCTAGAACTAGTCAAGTAGAAGACAACAGACCATTGAACATCAGCAGCACAGAGTGGAAACACAGTGCTCTTCTCCATTATGCTGCTATTGATCTCAATATCTATACCTTTTTTTCTAGTTTACACTATCATTGCTGAAACTAATATTTGATCCTGTCTTCTAATAAGAGATACACATATTTCTACAGACTTCATTGATCTTACATATTTTTCTGGACCTTCCTGATATTTGATAAGATATTTATCTTTGGATAAGATATTTGAAGTTTTACAAAAATAAATTATTGAAAATGCAAGTTAAAAACTTTTATGAAAAATCTTAATTAGAAATAGATGAAACAAACATGGCAATGAAAAAAACAAGTAATATGCTGTTTTCTATTTCACTGCAAAACGACAGAGAAGAAAAAGAGGTTGGCAAAATAATGCATACAAAGGCCAGATATCTGTGTCCTGAGGCCACCAGACACTTCCCTAATGGACTACAGAATGTGTAAAATAATTAATCATATGGAGAAGGTATTGCCAGGGTTAGAGATGGGGTCTTCTGCTTTTAATGGAAATGCTCTGTGATTGAGCTGGGAAAAAAAAAAAAACCAACTTCTGTAGTTAGAAGAGGAGGACATCTGTCATACTTAACTCATAATAGTTTAGGAACACAATAAAATACCAGACATGGTTAAGTACTTTTATTTTGCGGGGTATTAAAACTATATATAATACAAGAAACGTACAAATATACAGCGAACCACTCTCCGTGGTAGTGTTCACAAATTTCAGC
>NW_009604662.1:165145-197525 GCF_000690535.1 Cariama cristata | reverse complement strand
AGAATGCTTAAAAGGTTAAACTCAGACTCTCTGGGGTCAGATTTGTTCCCTGACTAATCTTTCTGTATATACTTAAAAAAAAAAAAGAGGTGTATTTTCTGTCTGCCTATTTGATAGGTTGCTGAGATGGAGTCAAAATGGATCATTTTATGTATTTCTTTGCTAGAGGCCTGAACACAATGAGCATATCTTAAAATAAAAAAAAAAATTAAAAGATTGGTTTAGTATTAACATGTAAATTTTATAGGCAAAGAACAGTATTAAGAGTAAGACTGAAAAACTTCAAAGAGAAACACAGTTAAGGTTACTTATGCATATGAAATTTAAATCTGTCCCTCTGGTGGAGACACATTATGAATCTGTCTTTAGTAATATGACCTGGAACCTATCTTTTTCCACAGGATACCTTCCTTCCTCATTTATTGTATGGGATAAATAGTGTTCATTATCTGAGCAGTTCCTTTAAATTTTCTTGTACCCCCATAGGTCAACAAGTGAATCTAACCCTTATTTCTTCTGTGCTGTCTCAGTTCATCCAACAGTTTGGATGTCCAAATGAAGGTGGCTAACATCTACATTTTATTATGCAGTATGCAGGGATGCTTCTCAGTACTCCCACAAATTGAAGAGAGAAGCTTCAAACTGGATACTTAGAAAATGAGAGTACAGTCCACTGAAACTCATGCAGTTTGAGAGTATTAGTCAACAAAAGAATGATTATTAGTCAATAGGGTTGAAAAAGCAAGATATACCTAGCTGTGCGAGACATTTGCTAGAGTCACCATAGGAAACATTTAAAGGTTCTCCTCTGAATTATTTGGTACAGGTCAAATTATACACAGTAAATAAAAATGAGTTCAAACTGAAATAGTGACACAGAGAGAATGAGTGAGTTACACACTTTTCACTTGTCTTTGCATTTTCTGAGTCTGTTTAGAATCAGAAATACAAGGGTCGAAATGTGCCCAAAAAGGATTTTTTTGGGGTCACCAATAGTCAAATAAATATTTCAAGAGAATCTAAACTTGTGAGATTTCCAGTTCAATTAATCCAATCTATAATTATGCTTTAAAGAATCTAAATTATGGCAGTTTTCATAATTTTTGAGGGGTTTTATTAAAGCATTAGCAGGAGTGTAAGGTTGCACTGAATAGACCAAAAGGATGTATCACAGAACCATAGAACGATTTGGGTTGGGGGGGACCTTAAAGACCATCTTGTTCCAACCCTCCTGCCATGGGCAGGGACACCTTCCACCCGACCAGGTTGCTCGAAGCCCCATCCAACCTGGCCTTGAACACTTCCAGGGATGGGGCATCCACAACTTCTCTGGGCAACCTGTGCCAGTGCCTCACCACCCTCACTGTGAAGAATTTCTTCCTCATATCTGATCTGAATTTTCCCTCTTCCACTTTAAAGCCATTGCCTCTTGTCCTGTCACTATAGGCCCTTGTACAAAGTCCCTTCCCAGCTTTCTTGTAGGCCCCCTTTAGGTACTGGAAGGATGCTATAGGTATGAGAAGGGTTGGCAGCAGGACACAGAAGTATTATTAATGTTGCTTTCCAGCTTGGGCAAGAAGTTTAGCCCATTCAGCACTATCATCTGAGTAGGACTACAGGAGTCCTAATCCTATACAACAACTCACATTTCTCTATGAGCAAGAGTCTTGTACACATAGCCAAATGCTACAGCCTCAGAGGCTGCACATTTCTCAGTCCTGCTGCCTTTGGATGGCCTCTGTATGGAAAGAAGGGACTGACTGCCAAGAAGGAGGCATCTGAAAGATACTAGGAAGGTTACACTGGGAGGAAAGAGGAGGTGAAAAATAAAAAGGATCTTCATCTGAAGTGGATTGAACTCTAATAGGAGGTAAAAAGGGCCGGACTTCTGCCCACACAAGCTAACAGGAGTTGTGACCTTCATTTTGGGAGCTATAGTGTCAGGCCCCTGTGAATTAGCTGGAGCATGGGAGAGAAGTAGACAGGCTGCCCACTGGAGTAAAGTTGTTTGTGCTTAGGGGTATGACCGCACTGTCAAATGGCACGTGTATACATATTCATACTAGATTGAATGGCTACTTCTTAAGGTGTCTAAGGCTGTGACAGCATATACTTCAGCACGGGCTGCACGAGCCTGCAGAATAGCCAGGCACTTTCTCAAGCAGCTGCTGTCCCCTGAAGCGTGTGTTGCTGCAGCTTTGCTCAGAGGTAGCTGTATCTCCTCCAAGCATCATTCCTCAAACCACTGCAGGTATGATGTAAGTATTTGGAGGCGATGGACTTTAGATTCAGGGTGTTTCAACATCTCTACCATATGGCTGCAGAGAAGGTACCTGATGTTCAGATTTTTAGAGCATGAAGCCTGTGCCACAATGCTCAGTTTCCAACACACTGATGATGCAATGAAACTATGTTGTATCAAAACATATATGTGTGAGTATGTGCGTAACTTTGCTTGAATTCTTAGCAAAATAGATGTATAAAGGAGAAGTTGAAGGTACATACAAGCACTGATGGACCATAAAGTGCAATGGGTTAAGCTGATGTGAGGGAGAAGGAGGCTGGGTGTCTGAACGTCACAGCTGTGACCCAGTGATAGACAGGCTGGGGCAGTGGAGGCGAGAAGAATGGTCATATGATGGTAGTTGAAGTGTCAAGGGGGTACAATTTATTGAAAAGCAGATCACAAAGCAGAAAATCCTTCCTGCATATTGTTAGTGCTATTGATTGATTTATATAGTGCATTTCTTAAGCAAAGCTCTTTATAGAATTACAAACTATTAAAGCTGAGTGAATAACTCACAATGAATAATTTATCCCATGAATTTAACCTTTCTTTCTGCTCATGAAATAGCCACAAAGAGATCACTATTTCCTTAATTATTCAATGAATTTTTTAATGAACTTTTAAAGCACTATGAACTGATCACCAAGAATGTTCTGATAATACAAGATAACCAAAGTTTCTTTGGGTCTTGGATGTTTAGAGACAACCAAACTTGTGGCTAACAAAAGCACGTGTACTACCCTATGCAAATCTGGTGGTTTGCAGTATGTGTCCACTACACAGTGCGGTGCTTTGCAGGGATAGCTGAGCTCTCTCTGAACAGGCACAGTTCTAGGACAGAAAGCATGAGACCTGTGGCAATGTGGAGCCCTAACCCTGCTATTTATCCCTGGGTAGAAACAGTCTTGACAGAGCACAAGACTTCATGCTACTACTTGGGGACGATGACAAGTGTGGGTGCATGGAGTTGCAGGGTCTTGTGGAGATGGGGGAGCCCCTCTGAAGCCCCTCCACAGTGTTATGCAGCTCAGGAGTACCTTGAGTGCTGGTCTTTTTGAATCAAAGCCTGAATTCATTGTGATTCAGCATAAGGCACACGGTAATTTTTTCCCTGACAGAATGAGTATGTAAAGCTCTGAATTTCAAAGCTGTGCTACTCTAAAATTCCTCTTCCATGAATATTCGGGTAAGTAACATGCAAGTCTGTTCTTTGACATATTTTTGCCAGGATAGCTTAATTCCATAAGTGTTGGCAGAAAGTGAACATGAAAGAAGAGAGGACTGAATCCTATGATAAAATAGCTGGAGAAGTTGTGCAATGGTGCACTTGACCCACAAACCAGCTATCCCTTGGAATTGCTCTGCTTCATTTATATTAAACATCAGTCATCCCTGAGGAAAAAGGGAGCTAAGCAGTAATAGGAATAGCAGATGCACTATCCAATAGTTTGAGGAGAAGACTATGCCTTCTGAAAAGGAGTGGGAACTGAGGTTTCATTACAAAACATAAGGAGGACTGGGTAGCAGCTCATGCTAAACTATCATCTGTAAAGCAACCATCATTTTTGGAGGTGAGGGGTAGGTTCTAAAGTCATATGTAAATGCTCATCATCCTACGCTTTAGCCCATTTCCTTTCAGGTTATGCCACAGGGCTTTAAAAAACTGTTTCACAATTAAAGTTTCATGCTGCACAGCTAGAGAAAAATAGACTTCCAGCATAGCTCTTTGTTCTGGCAATGGACAGTCCCTTTTTAATTACAGAACAAACTTTGAGATATTTCCACTACTGCTTTATTCTAGTGCAGTGGTAAACAAGACTGAGGAGTGATGCATTTTGGAGCTGCTACTGTGTGTGTTTGTTAGTGCTTCCCAGTGTTAATAACCTGAATGTGGCAGCAGATTAATAATTCACCTGTAACAGCACGGTGCAGTTTTTAAATGGAGTAATTTAAAACAAGATATTAACAATATCTATAGTTTGTTGGTTTTTTTTTAAAGGAGAACTTGATTTGGTATAAGGAAATACAAAATCCTTCTCAGATCTCTACTGAGCTTCCAGACGGAGAGCAGACTGTCTGAGTATTTATTGACTTCTTATTTTTTAGATTCAGGAGTACAGTTTTACTGAAAGATGGCATTAATTGCTCTAAAATCTGGTTTCTGTCAGCCCTTTTGCCAAGCTCAGGGGAGCTCTTTTGGAGTGATCTCCCAATGGTTAGGTCCATGTCTCGAAGCAGTCATGGGATGTACACACCAAATTTCTTCTGGATGGAAGGAAACCGGAGGAGTTCTTGGGTTGCTTCTGGGCTTCCACATCCCAGGACCAAGCTGGAGGAGGTCCAATGCAACCCCCTCCCCCAGGCTGAGTGTGAAGTGGATTTCAAGTTCTCAGCAAGAACTGTTTTGATCTTTAAATCCATTCTTATTTGTCAACAGTAATCGATAAGGTAGATATAGGCAGAGTTAAGGAAAAGGCCAATAACCTAACTTAATTTCAGTTAGAGACAGTCTAGATGTCCAAATTAAAAATATTATGCAGAGATAAAACACTGTTCTGACTTTCTGATGAAGTTTAAACCTTTTATATCAGACCGTTATTACCTTTTAAGAGAGTAGCTATGTTATACAATTTTCCCAAAACACATGCTAATTGTGATAATGTGTCATTCTCATCTTAGCAAGCTAAACAATATCTCTACTTTCATAATATTTAAATAGAGAGCTAGATCATTCTGGATACCTGATCACTGTGCATTTCAGATGTTTAACAAATGTTATGAGCATAAGTATGCATCTCAAATGTATATTTATATTGTTGTGCATAGAGTAATGTGTCTTCTGGGTCCTATTGTAAACAAGCTGTCAAGCTTAACTGGGTTAGCCTGTAAAAATATCTTTCCATAAATAAATTGAAAAAATTGAAGAGTCAAGCAGCCTCTTCTAATGGGCTTGATTGGAAAATACAAGGGGAAAATATAACACAATAATGTAGTCCTGTGCAGATTGCTTCCCAAAATGTCAGTGTTTGTAACTTTGGGATATAGTCAGCTTTTGGCTACTTTTCTTTGTTCTCTGCTTGGTGATGTGGAAAATTCCAGATTCAATTATGTCCAGTCACGCCCAGTTTGTTATTCATCTGTTCTAGTTCACTCACGTCCTGCCAACTTAGATATGACTAAAATTATCCACAGAGATCAAGGGTGCATTTGCCTGCAACATGTTCAGCGCTGCAGCAGCAGAACAGAGGTATGACAACATCAGACAGAAGAAGTGACTTTTACAGACAGCCCAGTAACTGAGGAGGATTAGAAGAAATACAGAAGATCCAGAGATTAGTCCTGGTGAAATTATAACAGTGTTAACAGAGATCAAATATAATTTATTTTGGCTCCTTTTCTGAGCATGAAATCTCTGTTGCTGTGGCTGTTTGTCTCTTCTCTGTCACCTTCTTTGATCTACTTTGTTTTCTCATACAAATACTGTATGTAATTATGACATTTATGCCAACCTTTAAAATAAATTCACTTTTGTTTTGAGGAGGGTTACATAGTAGTACTACCAGACTTCTCATAAACCCAGAATAAAATGTTCTGACATTCTAACAGATTAAAAAATAATTGATTATATAAAACTTATTTTAGAACTTGCTAATTAAGACTATGAACTGCTTCCATTAAGAACTCCAGTTTAGCTGTTTGTTCTTTTAAGGAATAAAATTAACTGTTTTATAATCATTGGGATGAAAATTCTTTCTTTTTTAATTCACAAATTATTTTGTTTTCTGGAAGCTGCTGATGAGGACATCATTGTAAAAGAGACAATTGTCTTTTCTCCCTTTTCAAAAGGGGTTTAAAAGTGAGTAAATAATGATGTGGAGACAGCCTTCAATGAGGACTAGGTGATGGTCATTTGAAAACTTACAATGACATATTTGGAAGATTTTTCAGGTTGTGTTTAGTATATATTAGGTCATTTAGAAACTGAAAAGTTTCTGTTCTCGTATCTTTCTTTAGCATGAACTCACACTGAGACTCAGTTTTGTCCCCTCCGTTGCAATCAGTGCTGGCTTCTTCATTGCATTCATCTTGGATAGCCACCAATGTTAACACAAAAGGAAACAGTGTGCCACCTTTTTGACTTAATAGACCTGTCTGAAGGAAATATGCATAAATTTGGGTGATTATAGAAAAGTGAAGAACAACAGGGACTCAGTTATTTTGGTAACAATGAACTATAACAAAAAATATAAAGTGAGAGGATGAGACTGAGGTTTTCACATCCATCACTGTATTCTTGACCACCTTGGACGCTAAAAACTGCTGTTGCTTTATTTACGAGAATAAAGTTACTTAACGAAGTAAAATCATTCTTCTTCCAAGTTCATGCCATTATGACTTGAAAGTTCTGAACAGAATAGGAGGCTTGAAGAAAAAAATTCCTTTCCTCCTGGCACTGGTTGGGATTCAACACCAAGCTTCACAAGTTATACTGAATAAAGCTATAATTGGGCCTGATGGTGCTGATATCTGAAAGATTCCTGCAAGCATCATCATCGCAATTTTTCCAATGTTGTGTTGCTGTGTATTGCTGTACAGTAGCGCACTGTAGAATTAATTTTAAATGATTTTTGTATTGTTTTTGTTGTTGAACCTCATCCCTGGCTCCCCCAAAACTTACACAAATTAATAAATTCTTCCCCTTTATTTTCTACCCTCGGAACGAACAAGTTTTTGAAAACATATCACGAATGTCATGACTTTGCTAAATGCGTTGAGCTCCACTTGCCTTGATTCAATGAATGCAATTTTGTCTGCCAGTGCCACGTGCCAGTTATGTCCTGATGTACTAATGTTATTTGACATCTTTTGCTTGTTAATCAGAAGGAATTAATCTGCAGCACCAAGACTCATGAAACATAGGGGCAATGTCTCCAGTGTGGTTGCTGGTCTCTAGATGTTTCCACCATACAATGGTAGATGTTGTACTTTTTAAGACCACTCACCCTGTGTCCCCAGCTTGCTTTGTCTGAGCAAACAGTTCTTTCCCTCTCCTCAGTTAATAGAGAGTTCTTCACTGCAACCATCCCATCTCAGCCCTCACTTAATCCCGCTCTAGCTCTGCTTCCATTTCAAAATCCTGTAGACCCCCGCCTTTTTTTTAAAGTACAGACTGATTACTTCACCCACTGTCAGTTTTACAGTGCATGTGTCACTATCCAGATGTCCTAATACAGACGGCTGTGAAACTCTGCCGCCTTCTTTTTCTTTCTAGGTGCTGATTTCTTGGTACACATTTTGAAGGGTACAACCGCATGTATCTTCTTTCTGTTGTGCCCTGCCACCAATTTTGACCCAAGCACCTATATATTTCTCCACTCCACATGTATCTCCCTGCCAACAATATATTGGTGATGCATATGAGTGCAAAAAGGGATTACACTTGTTACTGGGATAACAACCTTTTGTGATTGTTTCATTTTATCTTGTTGAAATGTGCAGTCTTAAACTGACAATTCCATAATATATTTTAACAGCATTGATACTACTATTTCCTTTTTCTGTCTCTGCATCTTTTCTTCTTTCCTTGTCCTGTGTTTATATCCGATAAAGCACATACTGCTCCACGTGGAATCTGCTGCTTTTGTTCCAGATCACTAGGGACATGACCTTAAAATTAAGCATAGAAATAGTGGAACAAGCTAAAACTGAAGTTAGAGAAGGAGGGTTCCAGACTATTACAGAGCAATTCATATTGAATAGCATTGGACCTGTGCTGACATATTAACAATAAAGAGGAATCATCTGTGGAAGCAAAGATGGTAAGTCACAGAGGGCATATATAAGTGCAGCCTCAGAGCTATGAAAGCCAGACTGACATTTATCACTCTGTGCATATTGGAGCTGTCATGTTGGTCCTCAGATGATCGTGTTACTACGTTCAAGACATTTTTTTAGATATGAAGTAAAGATTAGAGAGGGAAGGGGGGGGGGAGGCAGAGAGAGAGAGAGAGGCTTGCTAATAAGTATTGGGTGAAAGCCACATAAAGGAATTAGCATTTATATTATTTATTGCCCCTTTTGCATCAGCCATACCCTCTTTCTTTCTAATTTTTTCCCTCCCCTTGGATTTTTCTAACCTTGCACTGAGAAGATCCTTGTACATTAAACCTAGTTCAGCTTCAGAATAGATTAAAATAAGTTTGACTACATACTATGTTCAGTGAACGACAAATTGTACAGCTTCACACATTATTATTAGTGCTAAAAGCTATTATGTAAATATATTGGCTTATATAAGCTTAAATAGGATGACACAAGAATGCAAAGATAAGGCATACATACAGATCTATTGAAATGATACTCTGTAAGCATATCTTCTAATAGAAAATTGTGTATTCTCACTCAGAGGGCAGAAAAGAGCCATATGTCTATTTTAGTGGTTATGTCCTGAAATGATGCACTTATTCCTTTTATAATATTTTGAAATAAATACATATGGGACCGGTCAGATGTCAACAGTGGCACTGAAAGGAGTATGAATTAGTCACACTGGCACACAGGGCCCTGGAACAATGAACACTGCTCTGGAAGACCCTTGAATGCAAGCCTATTTGCCTCTTAATCCAAATGAATAATTAATGATAATTATCATGCTGCAGTTATTATCTGTGATAATAATATATCCGTAAGGTGAATAAATTCAATCTGCTACTATGCAGAAATGGCAACTCATAATGTTCTTAAGAAATACAGATATAATTATCAGTATTAACGGTCAAGAAAAAAAGGAGATTTTTATATAAAGAATTACAGCAAAAGGTCTAAAGTTTAGTGAGAATTAATTTGATTGCATTATGTTTATTCTTTAGCCGTCATTTCTATGGTATCAATTTGCAATCTTTTCAGAATTTTCCTAAGACCCATTTAGTAAAAGCTGAAATGTGCATTTGTTCATTACAATCTATCCATAACTTTTCCATCAGTCTACTGCTAGAGAAGATCAGGCTCCGGATCTTACAAGGGTCCATATGCAAATTGGTCCATTCGTGTAGTTCACTATGCTGGCAATTTTCCTCAGCTACAAAAACTTTAAAGTATTAAAGCAAAAATCAATAAAACCAAATAAAATATTAAAAGGTCAAATACATGTTTGAAGCTTGTACAAAACCAGCCATAACATTTATTTTTGAAAGCACTGTAGGTGAGCTGTCAGCTAGGCAGAATAGTAGGCAATCATATTTAATCTGATCTCCCTCATTGGGCTTGTTGTGACAAAGGAAAATGGAAGGGGGATGGGTGAATGCGAGCAAGAGGAAGTAACTACCCCCCCCCTCTTTTTGAAATTGTTTTTATATCTCTTTATTTTGACTATTGAGATTCTCAGTCAGATAAATTAAAGACTTTAAACTCTACTTAAGTTGAATTAAATTAATGATTGAGAAAAAGCTTTGGAATTCAAAGTTCATGCAAACCTTTAACTCACATCGGGAAGGTTTGGTTTTTCCCTCCTTCTTTTCATCCTATGATTTGAGAACTGGTTTACTCAGGGGAATGGTAATGAGATGTAGAGTTTCTCACCTCTAGGTCATTGCTTCAAATCTGGCCCAGGTTGGTAGGGACCAAAATTCATTATCATCTACTTACGGATCAGTGGCCTATGTGAAATGGGTTGATGGTCTTTCCGTCTAGTTTTCAATGGGCAAATGTCCACACAGTAATAAACACTAATTAGTACCGGAATAGGGCTGAAAGTTGTATTCCTAACAATTGTTGTGACAATCCCTCAAAACTCTGGCACCTTATGGGACTACCTTCCAGGAGGGGGGAGTTAATTCTTTCATGATTGTCACTATGATTCATCCATTTTTAATTTTTTTTTCTGAAGAAATGGACAAAAGAAATTGCCTCTTTTTCACTCCCTTTTTCATCAGAAAACAACAGATTTCCCTCAAAGTGGATCCTGACAGGTGACAAGAATAATAACGTGTAAGAGTCAGTAAAAGGATGCATTATTAATCACCCTGGGTTTCATTTAGGCCGTCAGCTCAGTGGGTGAGCTCTGTAGAAGGAAGAGTGGAGATATTATCATTATTATTTTCTTGTCCACCCAGGAGTCACGAACCAGGACATCATTGTATTAAGCAATGTGCAAACACAGAAGAGAGAGCTAGTCCCTGCCCTAAAGAGCATACAATTTTACCATAAAACAAGAAACAGTATATACTTACAGGTAGATGGACACAGATGGAGGAATACTGAAAGATGATTGTGTTATGCCTGTCAGCTTAGTGGTTATTTCTAACAACAGTGTCATATTTCTACTAATAAAATGCTAAAATACGTTGTCAAGATTTTTGTGGGAAAAATAAAAGAGAAGAATTCTGGAACAGAGAATTGGTAGAGGAGAAGTTGCATTTGCAGATGTTAAGGCAATAATGAAGGGTAGATTGGGGGAAAAAGCTTATTTGAAAATGGAACAAGAGGACAACTAGTCCTGACATTGGCTGTGCATCAGAGTTCAATAATTAATACAAAATTAAAAATAGTAAAGTATGGAATAGTGTTCACAGGTTGCTATAATATCTACTGCGACAAGCAAAGAAAGAGCCAAGAGCAAAAAGAAAGGAAATATTATGAAAGCACTGAGCTGGGAGATGGTATTTCCAACAGCAATCCAAGTGTAACACAACGATGTCCATTAATGGTGGAGAAAAGAGGGTTGCAGTAAGTTAGATAGAAGGTGGTGAAGGACTCGCTCTTTGTGTGTGTATGCATGGGTATGAAGGGAATAAATGAGTGAGAGGATGCAGACAAATTCATCTTGCAAATACTTTGCCAAAAGTCTTAGAAAACTTAGGCACAGTCTAGATAGGAACTACAACACGTATGTTTTTTAAAAAGATGTTTTTATAACAAGCTTCTGCTGCAGGAAGGTGAAAATATGATCCAGTGATCCAGAAAGATGTTATTGGAGAGTATTTGTCAGAAGATAATTAAGGGCCTTGCTTAGCCTTCTCAACTTGTGAAGAAGTTCAGGATCCACAAGCAAGTAGAAATCCACAAAGCAGACTTTTTTGTGGAGTACAAAAGATGGTCTAGGTTAGAGAAGGTATGCCTTTGAACATTTACAGTTCATTTTCTTATATGAATAATATAAATATAAAGAAAGAAGAGAAGAACCATTTTGTAACTCCTTCCTGTAGGGGGAAGAAATTTGAGATGGATTTAGAGAGGATGTGACAAAAGCATGAACAGAAAGGAAGACTAGTAGAAGACAATATCATGAAAAGGGAGCAAACAATATTATGTAAAGAAAAGGCCGAGTAGCTGTGTAAAAGATGGCGGACTTGTCAAAGAGAACGACAACAAGAATTACTAGGAAGAGGATTTTAGAGTGTCTGGCAAGAACAGTTTCCATAGAGGGCAGTGAGGGAAAAGCTGTATTGGAGAGAGTACGGCTTGGAAAAGGAGGAGAAGAATTCCCGATTTTTATTGTAAACAAGCTATTTGATGAATTTAAAATGAAATCGAGAAGGGAGTGAAAACTGTACTCGGAGAGGAAAGAAAGGTCAAAGGTGACATTTAAGACTGAAGCATCTAAAGCATATTGTACCATGAGGTGAAAGTCAAAGTAGTGTGTGAGGTTAAGGACAAGAGTAAGAGAGAGGCTGCATGTGGGAGCAAAGGACGTGAGAAGCTGCAATAGAACTGGGTCTATGTGGACAGGATTTGGAGGAGAGAGCAAAGGAGAAATGTCAATGTCTATGACAGAAAATAGTGTAAGATCTGTGAAAGGAGGAGGAAAAAGGAGATGCATGTCAAGATGAGGAAGGAAGGTCATGACTTGTGTTGCCTATGCTTTCTTGGAAGAAGAGTAAAATTCTGGCAGAAACAAAAGTAAAGGTAAGAAAAGGGGGAGATTTGAGAAATGAGTTAAAAGTGGTAAAAAGTTGTCTGCGACTGTGGGCCTGGGATTCAGTTAAGCTAGAGCTGGGTAGTTAGGAGGGCATAAAAGAGGGAAGGATGAATTTGTAGTGGAACTTGACAGGAGAGACTGAATATGGTTCATAAAAAAGAATGGATAATGTGTATGTTGGTGGTGAGCCAGGAAAACAGAATGGATTAATGGAGCTTGGACTGTAAAAGAGGAGCCAAAGGCACCAAGGTGGAGGAAAGTAATACAAAAGGTGTATGGAAGACTACTGTTGGGCCTTTCGTAACAGTTCAGCTTTACAAAGAAAGAGTAGGCATCTTGCTTGGTGTTGATTGATGGTGATACTGAAAGGTGAGTTTTGAATCCTTAAACTTCAAAATTCATTTGCCAGATCCTGGGATAAAGACAGATGAAGAAAGCTCACTTGCCCTCTTCCTTCTCAGACAATACAAACTGCAGGACATGTGCTATCTCCGTACCAGCACAAACAAATCTCTTGTCAATTCAGTTGCTCCACAGATGATAGTATTGGCCCCAGAGTACAACATAAACTGCGCTGCTTTATTATTTCAGTTAGTCTGTAGTACAAACTTCATAGTAAATATAAGCATTTTTATTTCCTTTTCTTGGAATTATTAAAATCTCTTTTACAGATGGTTATAAAATGTAACACATAAGATCTATCAGGATAGCAGTTTTGGACTTGTTCGTCTGTTTCTGGACATGCATAATAGATTCAACCTTAGCATACGTTTACATAGAATTTTTTTCATATTAATCCTTTCCTCTTACATCTATCACAGTCTTAACCTACCTTCCAGGTAAATTCTGAAGATATGTTATCCCCTTATACAGGATATTTGAATATATATTATTTATTTATACTTAAAAGTACATTTCAGAACATTTGGGTTATTCTTTGCACCTGTTTTTTGTAATGAGAACTAATTCACAGTCAATGCAAATAATGGCACAACAGTCGATGAGTCAGTCTTCACATAATACCAAGTGAGGAGGAAACAATCAAGACTGATGCACCTATGGATGTAGTAGGCAGGTGTCAGTGGTTAATTTCAGTGATTAATTTCAGTGCACTAAAACTGAGTGGTGTCAGGAGTCCTATAGAGAATCAGGGTGAGTTCTTCTCACTAAGTCTCCTAGGTAAGTTTTCCAAATGGTTTTCCATGGGACACTATTTATCTTTATGCACTGTATCACTGTCATGTTTTATTCAAGCTCGTTACTGTCATGTCCAAATGAGCAATAAAAAATTTTCACTGAAGTAACTAATAAATAAATAGTTTCTATAAGTAATTTTTTAATCTGATGTATTTGAGTAAATATGTCATCCTAACGGTCTTACATCCTAGTAGCCTTCCAGTCCTGGTAAGTTTATCTTCTCTCTATGGCTGCTATACTGTTTATTGATTTGGAGATTGACAGTTAAGAAGCAGTAGTGATGTGTTCTTAGGTAACTATAGGAAGGAACTGGATCTGTGCAAGAAAGAGAATCAAATCCAAGCCCTCTGAAGGTATAAAGTCCTCCTGAATTCAGGGACCATCTGCTCAGCTAGGCTGCAGTTTGGCTGGTGTGCACAGTCATCACCCCAAGCAGCTACTGCACTGTGGTGCCTTCCTCTTGGGTAAGAGTGCAGGGGAGAGCTGGAGACGGCATGGGTGTGAGAGAACGGTGGTGAGGGTACAGGCTGCAAGTAGGGAAACAGAGCTGGAAAGTTTGAAAAAGTGAGGTGGGCCACGGAGGAATGTGGGAAGGAAGTAAGGATTAGTTTTAGAAGGGCAGAGGTACAGGAAAATCTGCAGGAAGCCAAGTTTAACAGTGATATTGCACGCAAAACAATTTGTCATGTTATTTCCCTCCTCTTGCCTTGAAGAGCTTTCTGAATACATCTTTCTTAACTCTGGGTACCTAAGCCCCAGTTTGGCAAAGCACTTTAGCACATGCTTGACTTAACAAATGAGTTATATGCCATTTGTAATTGACCAGAGGATCTAAACAGTTCTCAAGGTATGTTTAAGATTAAACCTATGCATATATGCTCTGTTCATTTAGAGGCTAAATGATGTGAAAGGCTCTGCCATGTGGAACCAAAAAAAGTGAGAAGTAGCCATAGACAACAGAATATGAAATGTTAACTGTTTACACAGAGACTGCCTTTGGGACCATGCTATGATACAGACTTTACTTGTTACTGATAGAAACAGTGAATAATAAGAACAATAAAGATAGCTTTGGTATTCTGCATAGGAAGTTTGTGATCTGCACCTCTGTTTTGCAGTTTCTCCTCTTCGGTATTTCTGGTTATTTCAATATCCTGTTATTCAATTAGACTTAAGACTAAAGTACTAGGACTGAAAGAATTCTGGAAGTTAGAAGGTTACAACTGCAAATACACAAATAAATAAATAAACAAATATTTACCAGACCAGCAATTTTTTGCAAATTCATTGCTAATTCTTATCATTTTTTGTTAAATGCTTGTGCAAATTAACAGTAGCATATATTATTACTGTTAACTCAAATTGCAGGAGCATGCAATGCACTGACTTGAATTTTCTCATATGAGAAAACTAATCCAAATGAATCTTCCTTTCATACAAGGTTATCATGACTTCTTTCCAGCATGGTTTTTAATAGACTGGGTCTAATAGTGGGTAAGAGAGAAAGTCCTCTCCTGAAAGGGCCAACAGTAGTGCAGTTCTGATACAGATCATCAAACTTTGTGGGTATTATACAGAGAAGCGTGTTTAAGTTTGTTTTTGACTCCTTGTCTGGCATGTTTACAGCAACATAGCCCCACGTGAACATACTCTGTTGTCACCCCAGTTACCTGGGGCATTGTTGTGCTAGAACAACGTGGATTAAGCAAAGCTGTGGATAGTACATATGTGAATGAAGTTGTAAGAAAATAGAATAAAGGTGGCATGGAAAAAAAGAGAAGAAAGGTTGGTGGCACTACTGTAAATGCCAAGCAACAACACTCTTGCTTCAGTGTGCTTGTACCTGCAGAGAAATTACGTTATGTAATCTATCCATGAATATTCAAGAATTGACTGCAATTTTTGTACAGTAACAAAGAAAATATTTTCATAATGAAATGATGAAAATGTAGTTACACCAAAGTGATTTAACAGAAATTGCTGTTTACTAAAGAGAAAATCTTGATATTACCTCTTTCAAAAGTACGCTTTCTACAATATCGTATTTACAAGAAGTAGTAGTTTTCAAATGGTCAACTACTAGAATTTATTGGTAGGATATTATTAAAAAACACAACTGATGGAAATGCCTGTCAAATCTGAAATATCAGTAACAATCCTGAATCCATTGCCTCATTCATTCCCAAGAAAAGATAAACAGCATCATTCCTTGCAGACCTCAGTGTTTGTCCTCAGCAGATGAAATTCACCTGTGGGAATGTGGAATGATCAGGACCCTCCATCTACTTCTGTCCTGACTTCTGCTTCAAAAGGAATAATAGATTAAAATATAAAAGTGTGTATTCCTGTGTACTTTTAAAGCTTTTAAAGCTGTTTGCACTGGAACATGCCACTTTGTAGACTTCTTTCTGAAACCTGCAATATCAATGTGTTTCTCTTGAGAAAAATGGTCTTTTTATTCATTACTTGTACCTATGTGACAATAAGTGCTGGTGTGATCATACTAGAGAATCAAAGTATTCTTCTTTATGCATAGGTATCCAGGATACTGATCAGCTTAGCAAAGTTTCTCAGCTAGGGCCTGAGGAAAATATCTTGTCTCTTAAGATGAGAGATTGGTTCTGTCTTTGTGGAATGCCTGTCCTTAGCCTACATCTCCAGCAAAGCAGGATTATTCTGCATGTTCTATAACACGTTTTCAGTAGTTTTTGTCTGCATTTTGAGAATTATGATACTTACTGAGCATTGCATTATACTTTGGCATTTAGATAAGTAGAATGGACAAATGATTTCTTGTCTGAGACAGAATCACCTGTTCAAAAATCTAGGTATTTAGAGGAATAAACAACTAGTTTACATAATCCTTCTAAAGACTGAAATGCTTGTCTTTTTGGAATGAATAGCTTTGTTTCATCAAAAGCAATTTAGAAACTTTATTCCATGGTGAAGTAGATATAGCTATCAAGAGGAGTCTGGGCAGAAATGGTTTTAATAATTTTCATTCATTCCAGTCAGTGAGACCAATTGTGGCATATTCATGTGGTTTTCAATGGTTACCTCTGACCAGAGGCCCTTCAGCAGTCAGTGTAATCCCATACCAACTGCCCTTTTCTTTTTCCTACTGACATCCAGCTTCCTTCCCTGAAATGGTTAGCATTAGCTGAACAGCTCTCTTGATTTTAGGACTGGTCTGTGCCCATCAAAACACAAGTGAGACAGGCAAGAGAACAGGGCCCAGAAAAGTATCAGTAACCTCAAACCTATTGAGATAAATTCAATTTTGTGGTCTCACAAGGCCTCATTCTTGACTGTGACTGCTGATTTGTGCCATAGTATAAAAATACAGCAGTCTATGTTGTGATTACAGCAGAACTCTGTATACAGCAATTTATAAGCATTTTCAAAAGCAAATAAAACGTGGTTTTGCTTGAATGATGCCTATCTGTAAACAGAAATACTTGATACTACATATTTCAAAACAATCACTATGTTTTGTGTTTGTGCTCATAACAGTGTCATTGGTATCAATGATAGTGAACACCTAAAATTAAAGGAGAGATAGATGAATACTTAGCATAAAATCCTGGACAGCTATTTTAAAATTAATACTGTTGTAGGACTTAACAGTGTTTTTTCTTCCCTAGGTACTTGCTCTCCAGGAGTCAGACTGCAATCTGCAAACCTTTAAAGAGAGGCAAGGCAACCACCCCTACACTTCCACCACTCTAGTTCCTTCCATGACTTTAAAGACTCTGCCAGCTTTACAAGACTAATCTCACATGGCTAACCATTGCAAACAAATGTATGCATTTTTCGTAGTTACCGGTTGCTATCATAAAAAAACCCTGAATTGTGAAGACAGAGCATTTTCCATCAGTTTTGTGATTTTCATAATCTGCTATTATCCCTCTGCCTAGTTTAACTTCTCTGATGCTTTGGTGACATCTTAATTTGCAAAGATGAGCGAATGTACAAACGTTATATTCTGGGTCATCCGCAAGTATGTGTGGTATTCAATACAGATATGCTTCCTGTGAGGCTTAGAACAAATGAGCATCCATGATCCATTTACATACTCAACTTTCATTTCTTCCAGCTAAATGCCACTTCTGCAGTCCCAGCAGTTTTGCTCCTGAATATCTAGCAGATACAAATCCCTTAGTGGAAGAAACTGTGTACCTTGCTAAAGAACATTTGCAAATTAAATACTTTTGTTAAATTAGAGCATCAGAATAACATACCTTTGAATATAGAAATTAGCCAGGAATATATGATTTAAAATTATTAGTAACTGTCACAACTCAATGAGATAGCTTAGCATTATAAAAAGTCTCTTTCAAAAAAGAATAAACAAAAATCTGTCATCTTGTATTCTCAGAGTATGATTCATCTCACTTTATTAGCTTTCATAATGTAGACATTTAGTCTTATGTGGGCTACATCTACAATCAGTAGATTGAATACAGAGTTTGCTAGAGGGTGACCTGATCCTTCCTCAGGTAAGTAACTAGGGTAAACAGGATGAATTACTAGATGCTGTCTCTCTCTGCTGATTACTGATGGACGTTATAATATTAGGTTACACTGGACACCTGTTCTAGTGGTTTAAGTTAGAGGGAAAGAATCCCACCCTACACCCATTATGAATCTCAGTCATCTCAATTATTTTGCCCAAGAAGCTTCAGGGAAGTCAAGATTTAAACTTCCACAAGTAGTTACACTCCCTTATTGGAAACTGAAGCAAGATGTGTGTACTTGATGATGAATCTAAACGTTGCTAACAGTTTGGGTAAGCCTCTCATGAATCACATGGCTCTTTAGAGAATATGGCTTAAGTGTTTCTGATCGGGAGGATACATAAACTGCTTCAGTGTTTTGTGCTTATATACTATGGGCAGAATTGAGATCACTACAGTAAAATAAATGATTCCTGTCTGTTACAATGAACTATTTTCAGTTCCTTATAAATTCATCAAATTCTAACAGTGGCCTGAAATTTTATATTCTGGTTGTCATCTTAAGGCCAAGATTCTTGGGTACTCCTTAGATAAAACTGTTCATCTCTTTCTGAAAATAGAAGTGGTTAGGGTAAGCAAACAATCGCTGATATACATGTCTGTTAAAAAAGAAATATTTGTGGCCCATACCTTTAGAAGCTCCAACATTGCCATGGTTTTAGAACATGAACTCTGCCCAGCTCTGCCAGGAAGAGGAGCTGGGCAGAGTCTGGGTAATCGAAACCTACTTAACTAAGGGGTGAACTGACAGATGTTAGCAAGATAAGGAAATTGTAATCAGGAAATTTTGAAAATGTGCTAAAACTGAGAGGAGATTGCATAGACCTGACAAAGAGGTGAGATTAAAATAGTCAGTTTGCCCAGACAATGGGACTGGAGCAAGAAGCTCAGGAGAAGAGAAGATTTGGTCCAAAGTGGGTTGGATAAAAACATAGCAGAGTGCAAACGAAAGACTGCCTGAGTAATTAAGATTGGGGAGCTAGAATTACCTATGGAAATAGAATGGGATTGAAAAGGAGTGTTGGATTACAACTGCGACAGTCAAATGATACGACTGGCTCACTGAGCAACAAGATGAAGGCTGAGAAGTCAGAGGAAAGCAGCATGATATCTGGACAGAGACAGAAAAGGGGCAAGGATAGTCTCTAACAAATGCTCTTTTCCAAAACTCTGAGCTGAATCCTCTTTTCCTCTACCAGAAAATATCTGCAAAACCAAGCACAGAAGAAGGCACTATGTGCACTGACAGAGTAGAAATTCACTTTACAAGTGATGGACAACTCAGGGAGATCTGTGTGTCCAGCTGATCAAAGAGAAGGTTAAAAGAACCTGAAGCCAGACAAATTCAGATCCAAAGTACAATGTACATTGTTAACACTGAAAGTAAATATCCATTATAATTTATCAAGACACATGGCAAATTTTCCATTGGGGAAGAAGTTTCAAATAGAAATATCAATATTTTCCAAGTTTAAAAAATAAATACTTGAAGGAATTCCTATGCCCTATGTTATCTAATAATTGCAGTGTTTCCTTCTCTGTTAATCTGTAAATGCGCTGTCCATATAGAAAACAAGAACTTCCTGCCATTATTAGTTGGTTACCTAAAGATTTCAACTGATTGATCCTGGAGCTAACTGTTTTAAGGAAGAATTTTCAGAAAAAGATCTACAACAATTTAATGGAATCACATCCACACAGGGAGTTGAAACATGGCTTCTTGGCTCTTAGCTGCAAACTCATTTTACTAACAGTCTGATCAAATTTCCTTACAAGTGCTTCAAAGTAATTTAATTTTTGTTAGTAATATAGATACATATTATACATTTATGTTCCACAAAACATGGAAAAAGAAATTGCTCAGGCTGAGCAGAAATGAACTGTACTGATGAAAAAAAATCTTTGCTTTTTCTGTGTTTCATACTGCTTTCTTTGCAGTAGAAACAATGTCAAGTTGTTTTTATACCGTGCTTTATATTGTTTTAGGATGCTTTTTAACAGATGGAGGAATAAAACTGTAGGATAACTAAACATATTGTTCCAAATGATAGAACCAAAGAGAAAATCCATATTTCACCTATTATCTTTGGCTCTAAATACTAGAGAGAAAGTATTTTATCTAAGCTAGCTGATGTATATGTAAAGTGTAAGGTATTAAGTCTAAGGGTTGAGGTGTGTTCTTATATATATTTAGGTAAGAGTAACACATGCAGAGCCCGATAAATCAAAGGAATTCTATATACCTAAGCTTAGTTCAGAGAATATTCTAAAGGTGCCTAACAAAATTGATTAAATCCCTTAACAACTATTTTGTTAACACAGTATCCATATATAGGGACCACTCAAATACATTGATTAACTGATTTAAATCTATCACAGCAGTTTCTATTTGTAGAGTAAATCTAACTTTGTATCTTACAAAAAAAGTCTAGTTTTCATATTTGTGAAGGTAATTTTCCCAAGCACACAGCAAATGTAAGAATGAAATATCAGCTCCAGACAATATGACGCAAATGCTCTGAATGTTGTGAACATCCCTGCTCAAATTACTGTAATAGGGAAGGCTTCTACATTTCTTTTAGACTCTGAATAGTCTGAGTTCACTTTCTGGAGTTACCCCTCTCCCTAGGCACTACAGAGGGAACAGAAGACACCTTTTATCAATCTAGGTTTTTCAGGAGGTTTATAAATCTTGATGGCTTTGGGTCTAAACTCAACGCTTTGCAGAAACACTTCTGGATCACCTATGGCAAAAATTCATTCATTTGAAGAAGATTTCAGTCAGGTAAGAGATTTCTCTTACTCCCCTTCTATCCAGTTTCCTAAGACTTACATGGAGTAAAAAGCTAAGTTCCTCTTTTTCTGCCTGAAGCATATAACATAACCTGTACAACACTGCTTGTTTTTATAGGCTTTTCCTTTGGGTTCATCGTAATTCCCACCAATGTCAGTAGGAGTGATGTGAACATATGGTTAGAGAAGGCCTGAGAGAGGCCAACTATTCTCATGCCAAGTGAACAAGATTTTGCACCACATTTCAAGTGCTTTGTGGATTGGGTGCTGCCAGAAATGCTGTATGAACAGCATTGTTTGCAGTATTTTGACATTGCATGGAGACAACCTGGAAACACAGGCAAGCAATTCAGCATTGCTGAAGTGTGAAACTTTGGAGACTGAGTAAGTTTTCAGCAGAAGGGTAAGCTCTAACTGAATTAATTTTCTTATCATCTGACAGGCTGCCTGGACACATGATTGCTTCATTTGTCCATAGAAATCAGAATGCCTCTTTCTGTTAAGGTCTATTGGTACTAGCAAGGGGAGAGTGACTTTTGTCAAAATAAGAACTGTGAATCTCCAGACTGAAGGCTGTAGTTTATGGAAGGTCCTGGAGGCCTCCTTATTCCACTTCCTTCTGTTCTTGAAAGACAAATTACATGGGTTTTTTCTTCTCTAGCAGTATGTTCCCTTTAGTTGAGTTCTTTTTAGGGGAAGACAAATAACCAAAATCCTTTGAAAACAGAAGTTGCTTGCTACAGCTCTGTAATGTCTCTGTTGGACCATCAAGTAACTTGTTTTTTTCAGACTGACTGAAAGTTCTCCAGGATTTTTAAGTTTGCAGGATCCAATATAGGCTCTGCAGTTCTGGAGTTTTTTAGTTCTCAAACATAGGAAGGTTTCAGGAACACTTTGAACAGTCAGCAAGGGATAGCTGGGACACTTGCTGTCCCTACTATGGGCCCATTACTGAACTGGGGAAGCCCAGACCCATCATTCAGGCAGCAAAACACTGAGATAAAAGCAATAAAATCTTACTGTGAAGGAGGAGCATAAGTGATAGGTAGAGAATATATTTTAGAATTCAGACTTTTACCCACAGCTGTCATTTTATGTCTACCTAAACCAAACTGTCAAAGTCTTTGTGGTTTACCCATCACAGATTAACTCCTGAGATTTGAATACTGTTCTCATCTGGGATAATATGGGGTTTGTCCTTAAAGCCAAAATACTTTGAAAAGTTTATTCAAAGTGATGGTTAATCCAAGTACTAATGTCACACAGATACGTAAGAACTGAATTTTCCAGTTGACAGTGCAAGCCTCCACAAATTGAAATAAGTACTGTTTTCTTGAGGGATTGTGAAAATAAGTCTCTATGCCAAATATTTGATCTGTTCTGCTCTCTTGCAAGATATATACTCTGCATAAAACACTCTCTGAAATGGAGCCTGCTTGTCCAGATGAATATATTATTCCACTGTGTGGAGAAAGGCTGATCTAGAGGCAAATTACTGAGTGTAATTTATTCCATATCCTTGCTGGAATAACTTGTGCTCCTGAGCCTCCTCAGTTGTGTAGTCAATAGGGAACTGTCTGGCTGCATGAGGTTTCTTAATACATCTTTCAGCTAAATCAGAGATTCAAATGCAAAATCCAGCACTCAGGGAGATCATCTGAATCTGTGATGCTCCCTGGAGAAATGGAGGTCTATAAACCAATGAATGGATTAGAGTGAAATGTAAATTCAGTATTTCCAACCCTAGGAGAAATGACAATACTCCAATATTTTTCAAGCTGTACATATCTCATTCAGTCAAACAGTAGCACCTCTCAGCATTTATCAAGTCTGTAATGTACTTTGGAAGAAAGTTGAAATGCTGATTGTATTTAAAAATATAACTTTTATGTATTTTTAAAACTGTCTTCATATTGGGAACTGTTTCCTAGTTCTAAATGCTTACAGTAATGTGTTGAGCTCTGGTATGCAGGTTTACTTCTTTTATCTGTTACAATAAAGCAGTTTTTAAAGATTCATTCTAGATTTGATGAAATATCTTAAGTGAAATCCAACTGGTAGAAAGAGGTTATTTGGTCCTTAATGGAGTCTATCATGAAAATACAGCAGAGGGCCGCAGAGCTAGAGACATATGCAGAGAGTTCAAGTGACTAGTTGGAGTAAAGACCTGCTGAGGTAAGGAACAGAAATTGTTCACTTGCTGTCTAAGGTTGAGGTAGGGGTACTCTATTCAGTCAATGCTTTTTAAAATACCTGTAAATATTGTGTAGTTCGAAACCCGGTGTTGTCTTCCTGTTGGCTAAGTAAGGTTGAGCAGACTAGGTCAAATTAGAAGGGAGATCTCCTCAGTCCCAGGTAAACTGCTGAGATGCAGTAGTTGATCTTTCTCCTCGTATTCCTCCACTGTTTTTTTAGTGCAAAAGTGGTGTGATAGTTTCAGCTATCAGATTTGTACTTGTCAGATCAACCCTTTTACTTCAAACTTGTCTCATTCCTTCGAAAGATGCTGTTCAGCCTTTCTTTTTGTCATTTCCAGACTCAGCAACAGCACAGAGGAGCCCCTCGACTGCCCCTCATCACCATATGAAAGAGGATGGAGAATGTATGTCTGATTGGCGTGTATGTATTGATTGGCGTGACGCACAGGCAGAAGGACTGGGGCTCAATTTGCTGCGGTGTGCTATGCTTCTTGGATCACAGAGCTACACTGTCTCTTTCCTGGTGATGAAGTTCACACCAGCTGCAAGTGTAGGCATGCATCATGCAAGCATAAAGAGCTAACTGTTGTAGGACCTGACACCCACATTACAAAGAGGGTATATACGCTCCCCTGCTTCATCTGTGGTCCCACCAGGAGAGTAACCAAGTCACACAAATTCATGGTACATGTCTGTGTTTCCTACATGACTGCAAACACAGGTACAACATTTCAATGACCCCTAAGCAATAAGATTTCAGAAGAAGTTTTATAAATCGGGAAGTGATTGACATTATGAAGCTCGTAACTGACACATGTATGTGATGAAAAGCTGAAAGAATTAGTTTCACTTTTGTGTTATGCCACTGACGGTGCTAACTTACAGACCAAGTTTTTGTCTCGGATACTCCAAAGCAGCTCTAGTTGTCTACAATGTGTGCACACAATCTAGGATGTAACCTTTAGCTGTTGAACTTCCTAGGGGCTGTTATTGGTTTTGTTCTATTTTACTATTGAAGGCAGTGAATACAATTCTGACCTGGGCTCTACAGTAATGTCTTTGGGCTGTGACACTAGGGCAAGACAAGTGTTACAAGAAAACAGAATTTAAAAGATAATGTGTTCAATGCACTGATTCTCTCTGGTTATGTATTCACCCTGGAATCAATGAACAACACAGAAACTCTCAACATGAATATAAAGATGTCAGAATTGCCTCCTTAATCTTGATGCAGTTTAAATATTACTTCTGGCTAAGTATTACATCTGAACCAAACACAAGATTTGAGCTTACAGACAAGAGTTTGTTCCTGAGCTGATTCACGTCAGTTTTATACTCGTAAACAGTTTTTGATTTCAGTGGCATTAATTCATATTTTCAATAACTCAATGAGAACAGAATATGGAGTAGAGTCTTAAACTGTCTTTTCAGAACAGCCAGTGAACTCCCTTGGTACATGAAGAAAAATTGCTCTTGTCAGTATCAGAGACAAAAAATGAAACCAGTCAGGATACAGTAGGTATCTTCACTGAAACTAATACAGAGATGAAATGCAAAGCTCCTTGAATGAGATCATCTCCTTGAAAGAGTTGGTATTGTACAGGACATGAAGGCTGTTATTGCATTGCTGTTTCCACTTAAGATAGGGTATATGAGATAAACATTTCATACAAAGACCAAGGTGCTAAACTAATTTTACTAAGATCCCTTTATGCTAAATCAAAGAAGAGGGTGGATTTGAAAAAGAAGGTGTAAATAGTATATTTCTAATATTTTATCTCTCAAAAATTAGCTGAGGTTAAGAGAAAGGAAGAAATAAGAACTGGAAGGTTGATGGAAGGTTAAAATATTCACAAAACAAACTTGATTTATTCAAGCTTTTCGAAGTCCCAAGAAACATGTTTAATGGGAACTGAAAGACTTGAAAAGAAACCTTATTGTGGTGCACAGCAAAATAATGTGGAAAAAAAATCTCCATATTTCTTCAGCCTCTAGCTTAGCTTTCACTGTGGGGAATCTTGCTGTGAAGAGATTAATCACTGCTGCTTAATAGTATCTCTGCTGGTTGCTCCAGGATAGCAACTATCTACATATTGCAGCAGATGCATTCTTCTTTAGTATGACACCTAGTGTACTGGGAATGTGCCAAAGGGATTTCAAGCTTACCATGGTGCACAACTGACCAGCAGATTCTGGAAGCATGTTACTTGACTCTCCAGAGGGCACAGATTCTGGAGGAAGATGAAATAGTCTCTTTTGCCCCCTCTCCCTGCTTTTGTTTCATGGAGGAAGCAAAGGAACTGCCTCCTACAAAACTAGCCGGTTACCAGGCTAGTTCCAGAGCTAGGTCTCAAAGATTTTCCATTTTCTGAAGCTAGCCCTTACACTGGAGCTTCATTAGGGATTTTGACTTCTCACCTTGATCTCTCTCTTTTGTCCCTGCCATTTGTAGCACTTGATTTCCTTAGGAGCAGAATGGACATTTACTTTGATGCAGTAATTACTGATAGCTTGTTACATCCCATTCCTTATCAGTTCTGTTTAGCTCTCCTCTTACTAGCACCAAAATGTCTCTAGTTCCTTTCAGTCCTTATTGGGCTAAACTCTCCAGACTATTTTCCTTTCCCTCGTTATCTCCTCCATTTGCAAATCTACCTGTTTTGGCGTCATTATCTCTAGTTGTTCAATTTACTGTGAAGAAAAGTCCAGCAAAGAAGTCTGAACAAACTAGGTCTTGTACAAGTATCAAACAGGGAGATTGATACAAGGACAACTACCTGGTTACAGACACAAAGGAAGGTTTCTAGGATGGCAAGATCAACCCTCTTTTGAGTTACTTCTCCTAGTGCATCAAAACTTCAACAGTTTTATCTGGTTTTAAAGGGATTGCACTTTTTTCCTTTGGAAGAAAAATGGACAGGTTTATTTAAGTTAAACGCCCTTCAAAGATACTTTCACAGAAGCTTTCGTCTCTTTTTGTCTTTGTTTCCAGTTTTCCTGAAAATAACTGCAGTGACACAAGTGCAAAGCCTTTTTGATCATTTCAATGGTAGTGATGATGCAACTTTGCAAACTGCAAGGGATGTTGTCGGAAAAAGCTATCTTCTACCAGGAGCAGCAAAGGAAATGGGGTAGGGCAACTGGCAGTTCTTTCCCCTACATCAGTCACCCATCACAGATCCTTCCCATTGGGTAAGTAGAGGGTTGATAAACTGCTACCTTTTAGGACCTCCATCATGGAAAGAACAGCTGTTGCATAGGCAGTAGAGGTACTTATAGTAAAATGGATGTTTAAATTCACAGTAAAACTGAACCTGAGGAAAGACTACTGGGTTTTGATTAGCAGAAAAGATGAACTGGTACCTCTGGCTCCTCTTTTCAACAAAATGGCATGGGAAGAGGATAGACCAACAAGTGCTTAAGTGGCAGTAGTCAGCAAAGATGAGATTCAGGTCCAGATTCACTTCAAACAGAAAACACTTAAACGTAGCTGTGTGTATATGATCTAGATGTTTCCACTACTCTTATGTTCACTGGACGTTCACCAGCATTACCAAAAAATGAGTGTATACTGCCACATGAGACTTCCTAGAGTATTCTGCCCTGCCTCTAGCTGCAGTGTCCAGAGGGAACGGGTTTTCTGTAGGTCCTGTACTATATCTGCCAGCCTGCTGCAGGAGTCTGAGATGCATTAGAGCATCTCAAATGAGGGTAGAAACCTGTGTTTAAGCATCTGAAATGACCCTGATGGTGTGGGCCAGGATTTATTGACCAGGACGTGTGTGTAGGTGAATCTCATAGGTAGATATTTACATGTAAATTTTGTTGAACTGAATCCCTCCTCTGATGCTCTCTGGTGGCACAAAGTGCCCGGCACTTTGCGGCTGGGTGAACATAAACAAAAGCAAGACCCTTGCTCCAAACTGTGGGCAGTCAGAGATCAAGACAAGGCACCATGGTAGAGATGCATATGGTGTGTGGAGGGTATGTGGAGAAAATACAGAAGGCAAGTGAACCCTGGTGATCTAATAATTGCATCATTCCCAAGAGATGTTTGTAGCCAGAGAGAACTTTAGGGAGGGATTTAAAGGTGATTGGAGACTCAGTTTTGCAGGAGTGGGGGATCATCTAAGCAGCAACATGTGCTTGCTGTTAACAACTTGTGAAGTTGTTAACAGGAGAATTTGCCTCAGCATCTGGTACTCTATGTGAGGGACCTGCTTGGTGAAAAGCAGCAGCTCTAAAATTGATGTGACTGGCAAAATGTTCCTATGGAATAAACCAAATGCGGTCAAAATATCAGGTAGGTATGTTGTCCGCAGCAAGTATATGAGTGGAGAAATGTTACATTTGTCAAGGACAGAGATTAAAAAAATGGGACTAATATAGAAATAATTAAGTGATAAAAAACTTCACTGTCTAAGTGGGCAGGAAAGGCCTTATCTTCTACTGTTTAGAAATAAAATCTCGGTTATATTAGTTTAGATGACAGTTCATAGGCAGAGATCCAAGTTGAAGACTTGTTTATGGGCTTGAACAGTAAGTAGGATGATGGTGTTTTCCACAGCAATCAAGTAAGAAAGTAGCAGGGAGGGTGTGAGAGGAGAAAGATTAGAGAAGAATGCAAATAATCGTTTTACCTGTCTATTCAATTAACATCTAGGCCTACTTTTAGCTTCCTGAAGCCTCAGTGTGGCATTCAGTAGGTGACAAGCATTCAAAATGAGGGACCCACCAACACTTATTCAGGTAGAAATTTCAAATATTCTGGTCTGTATTTCTCCACTATAAATAACTTTCTGCAATTTCAGTGTCCTAATTTTGTGTTCAAGGCAAAAAAAGAGAAAAAAAAGAAATGCTTCAACAAAAAGTTATACTTTTTGTTTTAATGTGTAGGTATTTGGGAGATTAAAGTACTGTATTGAAACACAGAGATGCAAAAGTTACGACCTCTTTTTTCAGCTATTGTCTTCAAATACATATGTATTTAGTTAAGTGACTGCCCAATTTTTATGTATTCGAATTGAATATTCAATTACATTACTTCAAATCAGTTTTGTTACTCTAAAACCCTTGCACAGTACTTACCCTATCCCTAATAAAAAAGCTTTGGAGACGGTAATTTCTTTGGTGTTTAAGTAAATGACACGAGGAAGATGTGCTTGGTCTTCCTTGGCTGTTCGTAGGTTAGAGCACAGTTTGTGTCATTTTAATTTTGTTACATTTAATAAAGGATGAACAGAGGAAGCATTATTGTTTACGGCTTGTATATTTTAGCTGTGTATATGCAAAATAGTGTTTCACTTTTCTGGTACATAGCTGCTTGATTAAAAGAAACAAGTTACAGTGGTGACTGTAGACACTTTACCTTGTAAATTGTGTTTCAGAATAACTGCAACAAACAACATGTTTACAGCTAAGAGATACATATAAAAAACCCTGAAACTTTGATCATGGGGGATTTTAATTTCACAGATACTTACTGGGATAACAAGTATGCAAAACCTGTAAGGTGGGAAGCATGTTTCCAGAGGCAATGCATAATTGCTTACTTACTGAAGTCAGTTTATTGACTGAACTTCATGATCAGAGGCTCTTGGCACCCAGAGCTAGGAAATTAGCCCATCTTGATAAATACAGCAGGGCTGATCTAGGGATCACAAATTCACAATACAGAAAAGGAAAGAAGATGAAGCAACTCAATTAGTTTTGGCTTAGTGGAAAATTTGTAAAAATAAAAATACTGTAAGGGGTATTGATGGAGATAACTATATATATTAGGGATGTTTTTCTGGAAGACAAACAGGTTTTCAATATATGCCGCAATATGAATTACTTACACCTTCACTTCAAGTAGAAGGAATAGCTTGTGGTAACATAAACAACTGAATGATCATGATGGAAATGACACAAGATCTCATGACTGTGTGGGAAACCTGGTGCAGAAAAAATGGGAATTATTTAAGAAACAGTTGGACATGACACAGTTACAATTCGTTCAGGCTAAGTCTCAACAGGGGGAATGTAACTCAGACAATGTGCTTAAATGGAATGACAATAACAACATTTTTAAATGTCTGCTTTGGGAAGGGGGAGATTGTTATTTACAATTTAAAAAAATTGCAGAAGCTAAAAGATAATTAGAAGATCAAGAAGAGATATTGACTAGCACGTTACACAAAATATTCCAAGTATGAATAAAGGGCTTTCACACAGGTGATATATTTGCAGCAGACAGCAAACCAAATGGAAATTGTAGCTAAAAAGTCGTAGTTGGGACTATCAGTCGTAAAGGAATTAATGTGATATAACAGGAAATAGTACATTCTTTCTACTGTTACACTTTTTCACCGATGGAATACAGGGAAGACTTGTCCTAAGATGTGTTTCTGGGTCTTGGTTGGTTTAAGTAAGTTTGTAATTGATTTTGGTTTTGCTGCTTGTGTGATTAAGCCAAGAGAGAGATGGCCTTAGGGGTTGGCTATAGTGCCTATAATTGGCTGGATGGTGGAATATGGGAAGGGAACTTCATAGCAGCATGACCACTGCAGCTTTACATGATAAGGGAACAGGTCCTGCTTCTGAGGAGGGTCTGCAGCTTCTTTAGCTTCGTGGTAGAAGTTTATGCTTTTACAATGTACTTCTGAGAGCACAGAATTTGTCCATGTGCCTTCACTGTCATGGAAGAATTAAGGTTTTGCATTATTTATCTTATGTTTTCAAATACACGTGTATGTAGAAATCAGACTTTTGGGCCACATACAGTGGCAAGGGGCAAGCTGTTTTTCAGGAGGTGGTCCTCCCTTTATATATTCACTCTTCAGCTCTGATGTTTTTTGGTCTCTGATAGGTTTCATTTTAGCTCCAGATATGTATATTAAGGATGTGAATCCCTTCATAGTCTCTGGCAATTCAGGTGTAGGTAAAAATTACACTGGAAATAGAAGTTCCTTAGTTTTCCACTGAAAATTCCTTATAATTTCTTCTACTAGGATATCATTACCTCTAGAATATGTTGGGGTTTGCCTGAAGCACTAGTCATTATTCTGTATAGGAACATTACATCTTAATACACATATCTCTTATGCCTTGTATATACAGGCAAAAGATAGGATTTTCTAGTATAAGATAACAATTCCCAAATGAGAGATTGGGACAACAAGAAGGAATAATGTGATCAAAAGCACTTCAATGTGCAGAGAGCATATAGCTATCAAGTACAAGATGGTGGTGCAGCCAGTGATGAGAACACAAGAGCAAGTTGGATAAAGCAGCACTTATAGCTCTGTATGATGCAGGCTAGACTTGATGCAGACAGGTGAACTAAATTTTAATCCTCCCTGTTCACAGAGCTCTGAAAATTTATAGTATGGGTCAAGATCCACCTGCATTTAGTAGAACTTCTTCATGCCCAACAAAATATTGTAATGTCAGTGGGATGCTGCTGTGTATAAAGACAGGTGATAAAACTATTACTTTTTCATGTACTTCTCCATTCTTAAGGACTATCTTTGGAAATTCATATGTAATTAGTTGCTCTTTATTAATCTCTCTCTAATCTTTACTTACCTATTAGTGCTGCTAAATTGAAAAAAATAATGGCACAAAAGCATTTCAACTGAAATACAGCAAACTGATCACCTGGATTCATTAAAATTACTTGCATATTCTGTGGCTGTGGTTAAGCAAGAGATCAAAGTTAGTCATCATGACCATTCGTGCCACAGCCTTAGAATCAGTGAGGAGCATGGAGTGTTATTAAGTGGCAAATTTTCAAGCAATCTCACCACTATTTTCATTTCAGAATTGAAACCCATCATTGACCTTTTCTTTTGTCTGTTTTGCCCATCAGTATTTTTATTTGTTAGTACAAAGTTGATCACAACATGATGTTGTTATGCTCTGGGCATGAGGAAATACACCTCTCAGACAAGATACGACACTGTAGATTTGTGTGTCCAGAGACTTTCCCTGGTACTTAAAAAACAAACAAACAGACCTTGTAGGAAGGCTAAGCAACAATGGAGAATGTTACTCTGTTGATAAGAGAAATAACGTTTTGGCTGTCAAATTTGTAATTTTTACTGAAAATATGACCTCACAAATTCTATAGTTGCTCCTATTTAATTTGATCCACTAGGATCCCTGGACAAATTTCTGTTCCCCTTGTGCACTCATCTTCTTTTGTGGAAGGGGTAAAGTGGCGGGATAAGGTATCATGAGAAGAGTCCACCTGGTGAGCAGCAACTGAACATTGGTTCCATGAAGCAGCACATATAAACTGAAATTCTCAAATTGGGCAAAAAGTGTGCCAGCCTTCAGCTTAGAGATTAACCAGATTTCTTTTTTTCTTTCTGTGTAAAATTGAAATTTTCTGCAAATATAGAGTTTTGCATTTTATTTTGAAATACAACTTACTTTTTTGCTTTACATTTGCACACTTTAGCCTTTGGAAAAAAGTCTCTAATTTCTTCAACATGCCTATGATCATTATGTCCAAGTGCTGTGAGAGTGGTTAGTACTGTCTTTCTCAGGACCAACTCATTTTTTTTAGGAATCCCAAAGTAGCCCTGTTTTCAAGTTTTATCTTAGCTTTTAGTGGGTTAATATAGTGAGAAATATTTGTAACGATACAAAAAATGTTTTGTGTAAAACATTTTTGCTCCGATAATAGTTAGCAGAATAGAATAGCTATTCACTACTTCATATAAAGCTGTCTCCTATGGTATTTTTGTTTCTAACAAAGGATTATGGTGTGTCCATGTGCCTTCCATTAAATTTCTCTTATGATAGTAAGACTATGTTAAGGGCAAAATGACAACCATCTTGCTGGCTCAGCCTGCTGGAGGGCCACTACTGGGCTCAAGTAAATTGCTTGCTATTGAGAAAAGGGATGTACTAAACCCTGACAAAGAGGGAGGAAGACAAGTACACATACACATAAGCAAATCTGACAATAGAGCAGAGCTATGTTAAGAGCACGAGGCCAGCAAAACACAGTGATTTCATTCAGCTGGAAATCATGTCTGTTCCAATATGTATTCACTGCAGCAAATGTGACTTAGTGAAACTTTTATTCTGTAAGGAAACCTTCATAAATACGGGTCTTCTGCATTTTACTTGAACTGCCACATAAGTGTGTGTTGTTGAAACATAACTTTAAATAGCTTATGAAGACATCCCTATGAATTCAAAATTACTGTACTTGCAGAAAAAGCAACAATATCCGTCTGTAAATCCTTTAATCATAAGCATTAAAGAATAGTTCTTCAGAGAATCACAGGCTGCTGACTAAAGTTTACATTTTCTTGAGTTGCTTTTGGTGCTGCTAGCTATTTTTCTCATACCCATGATGCTGATATGAAGTGACACTTGCACCTGTTGTCACCATCTTATGGTAATTAGCATAGTGCCCTAAGTAGTAGCAGGGCCATCACATCCAAACATAAGCCATTAACATATTGCAGCTGTC